>NW_026058390.1:0-36708 GCF_023721935.1 Panthera uncia
TTTTTGTTTTTGTTTTTGTTTTTGTTTTTGTTTTTGTTTTTGTTTTTGTTTTGTTTTTTTTCTGACCCCCTACACAACTTTGTAAAGAGTCTCCAAACCCTCCCTACATTATACTTCTTTAATTGTACCAGCAGTTTCTTTTTATGACCCTGACTCATACATGAATTTCCTAGTTACAGAAATCAATAGACTTAGAGGTTTTTTTTTTTTTTTTTCTCTTTTTCTTCTTCTTTTTTTTCATGTTCAAAGCTAGAAGGTAAATATTTTCTACTAAGAATTTGAGGCAACTGAAGTGACAGTTTGGTTTAGAGCTGAGTTATAGAACTACAGCTATTAGAAAATATAGTTTCATTTTTCTGACAGTTTGTTCTCTGCTGTCTAGGGGATTTACATTTTCTTTTCCTATGGATAAGGTCAGAGTATGATGGATTAAACATTAAGAATAACTTTAAAAAAATCGTTTAAACCAAAGCATGCCCCAAATGACAATATCTCTGAAGGTTTCTATTTTTAAATTCTTCATTTAAGGTCAGTGATTTGGAAATCCAGTCAAAATCTTGTTACCAAATTAGTGTACTTATTGATATTAATAAAATATTAAGTATTATAGATGATCATCTAAGCCAGTTTTTGACACAATGCCTAGGGTCTTGTCAACCAAGGAATGACAAGGTGCTAAAATGTAAGCAAAGCATTTATTTTGGGGTCTTAGAATTAGAATTTGGGGAGCATAGATTGAGGTAGAAAACTAAAAAGTGTTCCATTGAGGAAGTCATTTAGGGTTTTTTTTTTCTTTAATAAAAATTCAGAAATTGCAATGAATTACATAAGTTGTCTTTCGATTATTCTGATTGGAGGGTAAGTTTGAATTTACAATTCATTACCTTACTTAGGTCACTTCATCAGTTTTTAGGAAAAAAAAAACACACTTTTCATTGTCCTCAGAAATTCCTTTATCAGCATTTTCCCCATTTTGGTTTCTCCTGGCATCAGCAAAAGCTCAGCAGTTCAACAATATGGAGCTGTAAAGACAAAATAGAGTTACTTAGGTTGCCTTGTCCGCAAGGCCTATAGCTTTCCCTTCAGACTCTGAGTAACCAGCTTTTGGCAATTCCTGACTTTCCCTTTTTATTTTTGAATTTGAAAACAGAGAAAGAAGAGTAAATGCATATGTGTCTTGCTCATGAAAGCAGGCACAAACAAGATGGAAAACAGCCAAAGCAGAATGGTAACAGAGAAAATATAGTAACAGCTGATTAAGAGGTAAAGTTCTCTGCCTTTGGTGGATGTAGGAGAAAATACAGAATTGTGAGGACAGAGATACTGGAACAAAATCCAGGTCAGTCTTTACACAGAGAAGAATGATTTAGGATGAGAAAGAACAAAGAGTGACCAAATGGCCTTTTCTCTTTGACTAGGAATTCTACTCGAAAAGTCTCTCTTCCCTCTGGACATCATGGTAAGATAGACCGAAGTCTCTGGCTAGCTATACATTCATGGTTCTAGGTCAAGTAGGAAACAAATTTGGTACTATTTTACTTTCAGGCCATGCAAAATTGTGCCCCTTTGTCACCAAGAATATTAAACACATTGCAAAGCATACATAAAACAATCAACCCAAAGCTGGACTTTAAGGGTATTGAGCCAACTTAAAATTTTAGGGCTCAAATGTGGGGTTGCTTCTTGGTTTTTCTGCTTTGAGAAATAACAAGTATATGTCTATCATGTGCGGACTTCTTTTTAAAATAAACATTATAAAAGGTAGTTTATCACTAAGCCAAAATGAAAGAAAATTAAAGTATCAGAATGACTGTGGCTCTAATATTTTAGCAGGAGTATTTTATATGCATTATTATATCATTATTATATCATTATTATATCATTATTTTATATGCATGCTGAAGATAAATGTTTAGAAAACACCATGTACAATTTTAAATAATGCAGAAAATGTTAAAATATTAATATTTTCAAAAAACTTTTATCTTCCCATTATGTCAGCCTTCTCAAAATTAATCATATCATACAATATAATTATTTAAACATGAAACTATTCCAAGAAATATAGAAAATACAATAAGGATAGCACATTTTGATAGGTATTCTTCTCACTGCAGAAATAAGAGAGATATGATAAATATTTTCTTCAGTGACTAATTTAAACACCCAACATAGAGATAAATAATCTGTTATTAATATTCATTTAAAAATTATTTAAAAGTTATCAAGGGAAATTGAGTTCTGACAATTTAGTTTTACTATTCAGAAGCTTCTATTACTAATTAAAATTATGTTTTCAATTATTCAAATATTTACACTTTCAAAATAACATTTACATTTAACTCTTATTTATACTTTACTAATTTTGTTCCATTGGGAAAATAAAATATAATTATACATATGAAAATATATGATTATATAGATGATCAAATGCATATCACTAACTAGGCAAACTTTTCTGATGTAGGTTGCATTCAGAACAAAATAAAAGAAGTAAGTATACTATGTAAGTATGCCTCTTATACAGCAAACATTTACTTATTATTCTGTCCATTGTCATAATTCTGAATTGGTCTTTTGCTGACTTCTAGTCCAGTCCCAAAATTTTGGCATAATATTCACAGTGCAGCAGAGATTTCCAAGAAGCATTCCGTGCAAGTGAATTGAAGTACTGATTTAATTTGTCTACATATTTTTAGAGACTCATTATCAACACATAGAATGCTGGAGATATAATGGCTCAAAGAAACTATAACAAAACAATATACCTAAAAATTTAAGTTGACAATGACCCAGTAAAAAAAAAAGGGGGGGTGGGGAAGTGAAAGTAAAATCTCTATAGAGAAGACCATTAGAATAAAAAATACAAAATATACTGTCAACATGGAAACACAGTAAAATAAGTAAAATAAAAATAGTAATATTCAAGAAATAATAGAAGAAAAATTTCATGAAGCAATGTAAAGTGAAGTTGTTGATCTAGAAGCATTTAATAAAAAATAATAAAAATACCAAGACACCGTTCGATAAAATTACTAAGCTTTAAGTGGAAGAAGAACAAAAAACATTGGAAAACCTAAGTGGTCTTCTGCTCAGTTTTTCCACAGCAGAACATTATCTAGCCACTTTATGTAAAAGCATAACTCAACAGTTTTACACAGAGTCAAATGTCCTTATCACATGAAACGGCCATCATCAAACATTCACGTTAGGGAAATAAAGCAGGCATTTTTTGTTTGTTTGTTTGTTTGTTACAACAGACTATTAAAAGATAAAGTTATACCAATGAAAATATAAAACATTAAAAATTGTGTCCTCAGGAGCTGATAAAAAACGACTGAAATATATCTGTATACTTATTGTGAGGCTTAGAATAACAACGTAATTTTAATTAACTTTTAGGATATGGACTTGCCGTACCTAATAATGATTTGTTGAGAGAGGAGAGAAGAAGCTATAAAAATTATTTTTATGAATCCTGTTTAAGGTAGAATATTTTTTAAAAACATGTGTTTCTGGGGCGCCTGGGTGGCTCAGTAGGTTAAGCGTCAGACTTCAGCTCAGGTCACGATCTCGCGGTCTGTGAGTTCGAGCCCCGCGTCAGGCTCTGGGCTGATGACTCAGAGCCTGGAGCCTGCTTCCAATTCTGTGTCTCCCTCTCTCTCTGCCCCTCCCCCATTCGTGCTCTGTCTCTCTCTGTCCCAAAAATAAATAAACGTTAAAAAAATAAAAAAAAATAAAAATAAATAAAAAAACATGTGTTTCTGCTTTTCCTTTTAGTTGAGAAACCACCCATCTAAAATTTGTATACGGTGTGAAGTAAGAACGGAAATTTTTGCTTCCATAAGTTTATCTAGTTTTTTCAGCTTTGTTGTAAAGATATTTCTTTTCTATTTATTTTCCCTTTGACATTTTAGATAATCCATCATAAAGATGTGAACATATTTATAGATGCTCCATCAATTTACTTGCCATTCATTATGCCAATATAACACTCTCTTGAATAATGCAGCTTTATAATAAGTCTTGAAATAATAATGTGAGTCCTCTGACTTTATTTTTTTTCCAAGACTGCTGTGGTTATCAGGTTTCTTTGTATTTCCACATTAATATCCATATACACCTTAGCATGGAATTGTTTGTTTCTATTTTGTATTAAAAACTGCTGTAATTTTTACTGACATTGAAATGAATTTACAGATCAATTTAAGAAGAATGGGCATTTTATTGATAACATTTCATATGAACCTGTATTTCTCCCCATTTTCTTTCTTAAATTTCCTCAGTAATTTTTGTAATTTTCAATATAAAATCTTGCATATATTTTGTTATATTTATTCCTAGATAGTATATGCTTTTAATTATTTTATTATGAATATAATTTTTATTATAATTTATTTGCTTTTTACTCATATGTAAAAATACATTATGCTTTTATATATTACCTTATTTGTTACAAAATTGTTACAATTATGTATTATTTCTAGTAGCTTTTCAAGTAGCTTCTTTAGTTTTATTTGCATGAGCAATCATATCATTTGCAAATAAAGACAATTTTGTTTTTCCTATTCAGTCATTAGGCTTTTATTTTTCTTGTCTTTTTTATTAAAGTTTGGGCCTATGGTAATATGTTGACAATAAGTAGTAACTTTCAGGGAAATTATCCAATATTGTACCGTTAAATATTATCATAAACATAGATGTATTTGTATATTGTAGAAATAAACATATAACACCCAAATGAGAGTAAACTGAAGCTATTTATTCATAATTAGTTATAAAAAGTGTCAGCGACAATCACTTTTGTTTTGCAGAGACTCAAATTCAGGCAGGGGAATGAAAAGGCACTATAGCTGAAGAAAAGGGAAAGCTTCAGAATATTGTAGTTATAGAGAAGCTGGAGGTGAGCTAAGTAGAAATGAGGTAGCTGATGTGAATCAGTTTAGGGAGATATTTAATCTTCTCTGGTTGATCCTAAGTTGGCAGCAAGGGGGAAAATAGAGAAGATGCTAGTTACTGCCAAAATCATGTCTGTTCTGGGTGAATTGATACAGAAGTTGTGGTTTGATTTCCTGGGCTTTTGCTTCAGAGATTGTGGGTTAGAGTTCTATTCTCATATATGATATGACCTCCCCACCCTCCCCAATTTGGTCATTATCTTGCCTGCAAGAGACTGACTAATTTAGGGAAGGCTAGGGATTCAGATATTCCCTATTTGAGAATGCTTCAATTGTGTCCATTTTGGAGAATCATATTATGAGATCTTCTTGGATATTTTATAGTTTTATAGTAATTTCAATCTTCTGAAGAGAAAGTGGCTGTAAAAAGGCAGTTAAGACTTTGGATGGAATGCAACGGGTTAGAGTCATGATCATTATAACAAAAACAAGAACAATCAATAGTTACTGTAAAATGCTTCAGAACCAGGAGTCCCAATTGCCCAACTCACTCCAAAAGAATAAATCCTACACGCTTTTAGGGTCAGCCTTAGAGACTTATGTAGCTTATTCCTGAAGGCAGTGAGAACTTGTTTTATCTTGCTTTAGTAATCATATATATTTTTTTAATTTATATTTTATAATGCCTTGACACCTTGGGGCTCTGTAGACTACCCCTCTTAGGGTTAGCTAAGTCCTAGAGCTAGTCATCAACTTGCTCCTGGTTATGCCTTTTATATGCAAACCAACCAATCTGTAGTACTAGATAACTAGAGACCACCCATATAGCTCAGAGCACCCAAATCCTTCAAAGGATTCAATCCTAAACCTACTCAGCTGCCTACCCTGCCTCATCCATTCCTTCCCCAGAAAAAGCACAATAAAGACTCTGGCCCATGATTTCCTCTTGTTCCTCCTTCCTCCTGACTGACTGGTGCTTCTCTATGTTCCCCTGCCTTGCTGCATGGGGTACCCTGCCTCATGTTTCTAGACATCTGAGTATTAAAAACCTCTTCCTTTTTGACAGTAATTTCCTTGCCTCCATGTGCCATTATATCCTCATGAAAACAAAATCTTGGGTACATTTTAAAAACCCCGCCTGGTTCACTGATTGAAATGTAAAAATATTAGCAGTAACAGATACCACCATGACTGGCTAACAAGAAATCTAGAGCAATAAATTCATCCATCATTACTTATTCCAATGAATTGAGAATCATCAGAGCTCTGTCTAGGGAGGAATTAAAATTTTTGATTACTTCTACCAAAGTTAGTGATAAGTGTCTTACAGGTTTTTGTTTTTTTTTTTCTATTTTTATGACATCCCACCCTACTAGTGGGAACCCAGCTGTGATTGTTCACACAAACTTTGAGTCAGTAATTCTTCCAGGTGAAATTCTCAATAAACAAGGGAATCATTGATTTTAGAACTTGCATCTGAGTCAAAATTTCTAGCCATAATGATTTATAATGTTAGGGTCACACTGTGCAGACAAGTCTTAGACCATCATTTCTAAAAGTCATGAGGCATTAGTCTCATGACAGACATCCTGGACACAAAGAAAGTAGTATAAGAGAAAGCCACATGAAAATCTCAGAAAAGAGGAGTTGTTCAAGACCTGAGGTGGAGGGCACCTGGGTGGCTTAGTCAGTTGAGTGTTTGACTCAATTTCAACTTAGGTCATGATCTCATGGTTTATGAGTTCAAGCCCCACATCAGGCTCCACACTGCTGGTGAGGAGTCTGCGCCAGATTCTCTCTCTCTCTCTCTCTCTGTTGCAAAATAAATAAAGTAAAAAAAAAAAAAAAAAAGACACGTGGTGGAAACCAGGGCCTTACATTGGCTGGGTTCCATATTTGGATTTCTGTTAGTCAGCTCCCATTGACAAGTATTTGAGCCATTGTTCAATGAAGCTGGCTGAGTTTAAAGTGAAAATAAACCAGAACCACCTAGATTTTAATCAATAGATTGTAATAATGTATTTGCTTTTCTGAGAGAGACACTAATAATGTCACTTTTAATTATTTTAATTATTTAAGGTCCTTTGTCCATTTTAGTGCAAGTGGAATGCCATCAGCTAAAATTCCCTATACTCTTGTTTGGTGAAACAAGAATTGTTCAAAAATTTTATCATGAGACTGATGATGGATGCTGCATATCCAGCAGTCAGTAAGACTGAAGGCATTTTCCAATGTTTGGGATAATCTAAGAATAGTATTAGAATGAAAATATTCTGAGTTGATGATGATAATAAATAAGGAAAGAAAAGAGAAAAAAAGGCAACTATGGGTAGATAAAAAGAAGAGGTCTGTGAAAATAGAAGAATTTTACTAATTTTACTAATTTTTTATATCTAACTATATCTATACAGAGCGAGCGAGAGAGAGAAAGAGCACAAAAGCAAGCTCTCGGCTGTGTCTCCTTATAAAACTCTTCTTCATGATCTATCTTGGGTGTAAGCTGTTTACTATCAGGGATCATTAACTGGTTCCAAAGATCTTGTATCAGCAACTTACTTCCAAAGATCAGGTGTTTCTAAAGGATATCTGAGAAACTACAGTTTGAGGTCCCCTACTAGAATTGCCTTCGAAAAAAAAAATTTTTTTTTTTTTGCATTTCTGAGTAACTTCTTTAGTTGTGAAAAATAAATCCAAGAATTGATCCCCTGGAGTCCCCCTGTTGCATTTGTAAACAATAGTACTTATCAAGGTCCCATGAAAGTAACTATCATCAAATATTGGAAAATGCTTGCAAAATATCGCAAAATAACAAAAAGCTTCCTTAAGAATATGCAGTAATATGGTTTTAATCTTGATGATTGCACTGGATATAGTACAGGATTCCCTTGGTATATTGTTATATCTGAGTGAAGCAGAGCATAGTCTAATATCAGAGATAAAATCCCTAAAATCTCTAAATGCATGGTTGTTTCCCCTACCAATTTACAGGAACTATAAACGATATGTTCCCAAGGGAGTGAACTATATGGCCACAAGGGCTGGTAGAGGTATCTTCGGCCAAGGAAACTGAAAGGTTTCTGAAACTTTTCTTAATTTTTATTTAACAATGCCAGTGGTTCTTTAATCTTTTCCAGAAGATTGTAGATGATAAGGAGAGTGTACTTTTTGAGATATCATTGTTACAATGGTTATGCTTGATAGACTAGTAAATACACACACACACACACACACACACACATATATATATATATACACACACACACACACACATAACCAATGTACCATATATATTATATATGTACATATATATGTATAATATATATAATATATGTAATATACAATATATATAATATGTATAATATATATATTGGTTATGGAGTGCTTCTTCCTGTTCCAGATTTGGCTTTCCCTTTGAAGTGAAACTTTTAGTATAATGCTGTTGGCTTACTTGCCCCATTTACTGACTCTGCTCCAGGATAGTGGAGTGAAGTACCTATTGAGAGAGTCTGAAATGAAAACTTAGAAATGCATATCACCGACTAATTTTTGTGTTTTGCCACATGGAGACTCACAGAAAGCACCCATTCTGCTCTTCCAGGAACATGTGCATTGTCTGTGAAATGAGTCTTGTTCTGGTTCAGTGTTGCTTCTTGCTGGATGGATACGTCTATGGAACACTGAGACTCAAGTTTAGAAAGGTGACTCACATCGACAAGATGACACTATATTCTATAAGACCTTTTTTATCCATATAAAAGTTATTTTTTCTCTCTTCTTCCTTGTAATGAAAGCATAATAGTTCTGCATTTTTATCCTAATGTGCTCTTTTTAAAATTAATTTAGGAACTGGGGTGCCTGAGTGGGTCAGTTGGTTAAGCATCCAACTCAGGTCATGATCTCACAGTACATGAGATCAACCCTCCATCCAGCTCCATGTTGACAACGCAGAGCCTGCTTGTGATTCTCTCTTTCTCTCTCTCCCTCTCTTTTTGCCCCTCCCCTGCACATGCTTTCTCTCTCTCACAAAATAAACAAATAAATAAACTTAAAAGAATTATTTTAGGAACTAGCCCACACATACAATAATTAGTCTTTCTGCACAAAATTGTATTTATCTTTTATTATAATTAAATACAATTATTTTCATGTTCAATTTTATAAAATGTTTCTTTACCTGTTTCTTTATTTATCTATATACTTTAAAGAAATACCTGGAATGCTGTTCAACACATTTTTTAAAATGCTGATTATTTATTTTGAAAGAGATAGAGTGAATGAGTGCATGAACAGGGGAGGGGCAGAGAGAGAGAGAGAGAGAGAGAGAGAATTCCAAGCAGGTTCTGTGCTGTCAGCATGGATCCCACATGCAGGGCTTAATACCATGACCACAAGATCATGACTTGAGCTGAAATTAAGAGTTGGACATTCAACCAACTGAGTCACCCAGGTGCCCCAACGGAATACTGTCCAACAAATTTTGACAATGGTTGCTTCTTGATGGCAGAATTTGGGGTGATTAATTTAGTATCAGGTTCATTATTTTATACATTTAATGGCTTGATGTTTTAGTCCATTCAGGATGCCATAATAAAATACCATAAAACTGTGATTTGAATAACAAAAATTTGTTTGTCACAGTCTGGAGGCTGCAAAGTCCAAGTCAGGGTGTTAGCATGGTAATTGTGATGAAGGCTCCTTTCCTGGCATGCAGATGGCTGCCTTCTAACTATGTAAACATATGGCCAGGAGGGTGTGAGGGAGGGAGATGGAGAGATGAGAGAGAGACACAGAGTGTCTGAGAGCCAGCTCTCTAGTATCTCTTCTTACAAGTCTCTTCTTCATGATGACTACTTATCCTATCATGAGGGCCTCATTCTTATTACTGCATCTAAACCTAATTATGTCCCAAAGGACCCATCTTCTAATGCTGACTTTGAGGATTAGGGCTTCAACATATGAATTCTGGGATAATACAAGTATTCAGCCCATAATATTTGCATTTGAAATTACTGAGAATTTATTTAAACTAAAAAGTAATAGGGTCATCATTATTGATAAGAAAATAATTTGGGGAGGCAGGGAAGGGCCCCAGTCTTTGCTTTACTAGCTGATGAAATGCTCACATAGAGTTGAAAGTAATTGTTTACAATTTCCTTTTGAGGATAAAGAGTTTGCTAATTTTAAACCCAAGAAAATCTCAATAATCTATAGCCTAATGTCACTAAGTACATAAAAAAGTGTCATTCTATGAAATGTATAATATATCTGACAATGCATTGTGGAGATATCTAGAATTATTAGAATTACTAAAAGAGTTTAGCAAAGTTGATGGATATAAGATAAAATATCCAATTCAATTGCATTTCCATAACTGGGAAATATTTAGGAAATATAATTTTCATAAATATAGTTTAGTAGGTGCTAAAGTAAGATGATTTATAATAAAAAAGACAATGCATTCTTACCTCACCTTGTAGATGTAATCAAGAACATGAATATGAAAGATAACACTTTTAAAGTATGAGCTCAAATTGTCAAAATTATTGTTAAGGACATCTGCCCTTCCTGAATCAGCAATAGTTAAGGGAAAATAATCATAAACATAATGAAGGTATTTGCAAAAATATAGCAAACAACTGAAATTCATAACATAATAAGCTTCTATTAATTATTTAGAAAAAGACAAAAACATTAAAATAGGAAAATATATAGGCAAGCATTTTAAACAATAAAAATATTAATGAAATGAAAATATAAAAAAAAGTGCCAAAGAAAAACTATAACATGAGATATAACTTCACCATACTTCAGGTTACAAGTTGTTAGACTTGGTTCATCTTTGTGTGAATTAAGATTGAGGCAATGAACATTTGTCTATACTGCTTGTTAACATGAAATTGTTGTGATCACATTGTATAACAATTTAACATTATTTAGCATAGTAAATGTTAGCATTTAACAAAGTTAAGCATGCACAAACCTAGTAATCCATTAATTCCATTTCTAGACAAATCTTTTCTCATGTGCTTTGGGTCACAAGTACACAAATGGTCACAATAGCATTGTTAATTTTTTTTTTAAAATGGCGTACCTCGGTGATTCAGTCAGTTAAGCACCTGACTTGATTTCAGCTCAGGTCATGATCTCACAGTTCAGTTCATGGGATTGAGTCATGCATCAGGTTCTGTGTGGACATTGCAGAACCTGCTTGGGATTTTCTCTCTCTCCCCCTCTGTCCTTCCCCAACTAGTGCACCTTCTCTCGTTCTCTCTCTCTCTCTCTCTGTCTCTCTCTCTCTCTCTCTCCCTCAAAGTAAATAAACTTTTTAAAAAATGGAAAAAAATAATGTTTAATAGTGACAGGAAAATTAAGCGTGATCTACTCATTTATTTGAATACTAACACATACATCAAATTGGATTATTCCAAGAACATTAGAGAGAAAAAATAGCAAAGTAAATCTTGAAGAGGAACAACTTGGTGGAAGAATTTCCTCTGTTTCCTCAGATATTAAGGCATTATAAGATACAATGCTTCAGACAGAACTATATTTATGAAAGTATAGACAAATCAATCAAGATTGATTAGAGGAGCCATAGACAGACTTATGCAAATGTAGATACTTAGCTTTTGTCAAAATTCCATGGTCCAATGTATTTAAGCTGATAAGGATAGAAATGGCAGTCCGTTCAATAATTATTATGGTACTGGTTGTATGCTTACATCAGAAACAAAAACAAAGAAATAAAAATCTTGGCTTCTAAAACACAGCCTCACCAAATCAACCATGCTAATTGTGGATCTAAAAATCAAGACAACAGCATATAGAATAAAACATAAGAGGTTGTGTTCATGACCTTAGAGTACAGGCAAATCAATTTTTCTTTAAAGAGTCCAATAGAAACATTTATTAGAGACTCGAAAACACACACAAAACAATTTAAAAGGCTAATAAACATAAGAAAACATGCCCAATAGCTTTAGTAATTAAAGGGCTAAAAAGTCAAATTGCAGTATGCCCACCCAAAAGGCTGATAATTCTCGAAAAGACCAAGTGTTGAAACAGATGTAGTTAAGTGGGAATACTCATATATGGCTGGTAGGGGCAGTCTCCCTTGTCAAACTCCCTCATCCCTCTGACATTTCTTGGGAGTTCACTTTTCAAATACAAACCAATAATCCCCAATCATCTCCTGTATTAGGGAGATGGCCTACTGTACCCCTGCCTTAATCACCCCAAGATCGGGTACCAAATCACTAGACAAATTAACCAATTCTAAGCCTAATTACTCTTCCATACTTGTTCCTTCCCACAGAAACCACAATAAAGGCTGTTGCCCAAAATTCCTCCCTCTCTCCCTGCCTTGTAACTGACCCTGGTGCTTCACTATGTGGTCCTCCTTGCTGTGACATGTTGCCTTCTCTGCGGAACTGTGAGTAAAAAGCTATCTTCATGACTGCACTTGTTTCCTGATCTGTTGGTCTTGCTTACCTCAGATTTTCTACTAATACACTGTAGTAGAAATATATTTACTGGGGCAGTTGGGTTGCTCAGTTGGTTAAGCATCCTACTTCGGCTCAGGTCATGATCTTGTGGTTCATAGGTTCGATACATGCATCGGGCTCTGTATTGACAGCTTGGAGTCTGGAGCCTGCTTCTGATTCAGTGTGTGTCTTTCTCTCTACCCTTCCCCCACTTGTGATCTCTCTCTCTCTCTCTCTCTCTCTTTCTCCTAAAAATAAGTAAACATTAAAAAAAATAAACATTTATTTATCATAGGTAAAAGTTTAGGAAAAGATATTCTAAAAAATGACAAAGCACAATCATACACAGGTACCTGAAAAAGAATGAGACATTCAGAGGATCACAGGTTCAATGACATGGCTAGTGTGTGATTGGTGGGTAATGCAGAGGAGAATAAAGCTGAGTTCTAAGTTTGAGGTTAGAAAATTAGGGTAATATTGAGAAAAGAGCTGGAAGTTCTAATCACTTAATCTAGCAAAATCAACAATGGAGAATCCATGCAGAATAACATCTGGCTTTGTTTTTATTTTTATGTTTTTTTTCAAGTAAATTAGAAGCAGAAATATTTTGGATTTTTTTTGTCGTTGTTATTGCTTTGTTTTCTTTTGGTGACTTCTTGGTTTTGATTTGGGGATGTTTTTATTTTTAATTTATTTTTCCTTTTGTGATACCTAAAGACAACCTCTTGTTTACATGTTAAAATGTGATCATACTACTTCTTACATATATATTTATATAACTATAACTATATAGTTATAACTATATGATATGTATAGTTATATATAAAGTTATGTATATATAGTTATATATAAAGAATAATTAGGCAAAAATCCATCATAAGCAACCATATTTATTAGGTGATTTTGTATGCAAGATAGCATGTCATAGTCTTAAAGAAATACATTTCCTTATTAGAATAACCACTAACTCGAATTGTGTATCATTTCAACAATAAAAACTTAAAATACATATTCTGATAAAAGGGAATTTTGAATTTGTGAATGCTTGCTTTTCATCTGATTAAAAAAAGAAAAAAAAAGAAATGTTTATGTTTTAAAAGACAACCTATCTTTTGAGATCTGAAGAATTTTTGTAAATATGTATTAAAATCCTCTGTGCTTTGATTGGTTGACAAATTAACTTTCAATTATCTAGACATTAATATATTATATGTTTATTTAAGATATTTTATTACAGTATTTCTGACATATCTATCCATATCTATATCTAGACAATATCCACATGAACAGCAGAGTGGGAGCTTGATCCTGTTCCAAGGAGTTTGTTACTGAAATATGAAATATAGTTTCTTCATATAGTAGTTCATATCTAACTTTCTTCCCATTAGAAATTTGTGGTTGGTTGTTTTTCAGAAAAATTCTATCAATTTGATACAAAGTGTATCACAAATAGTATATAATGAATATTTCATAAACTGAAATTTTTATTTTGCTCCCGGTTGATAGAGCCGTCTTTTTTTTTTTTTTTTTTTTGTAAAGTAGACTTTGAGCCCAGTGAAGAACCTGAACTCAGAATCCTGAGATCAAGACCTGAGCTGAAATCAAGAGTGGAACAATTAATCGACCAAGCTACCCAGGTGCCCCTGTAGAGAATCTTATATATGAAGCTATATAAAATGAATTACTATTTAAATATATTCCAAATAGGTATTACAATAGCTTATATTTAAAAACTTGAAATAAGTGAACTAATTTATATTTAGGTAGGTAAAAACAAAGAGCACATTTCCATCATCTATATTTAAATACTCTTTATGTATTATAATTAAAGGCTGTTAGATTCTTGTATCTCTAAATTGTATACTATTACTTGAGAGAAAATAAATGTATATTTTCCCAGAAGTTATCACATAAACACAATATTAAGTAAAGTTCAAAATTGCAAGTAAAAGTAAAAATCAAGTAATCATTTAATTTGGAGCAAATACTGACACAAATTTATCATTATAAATGCACAGTAAACAGAATAGTCAAGTCTACTGGTTGCATCATGAATTATTTATCAACACTTAGAGGTGCATAATCAGAACAAGATATGTGAACTTGCTCTAGATTTTCAAGGATGAAAAAATTACATATTCAATAGCATTGCAAAATAAGAAAAAGGGATGATCTATTAAAATATTTTCCTGAGTAGATATCAGCTAAAAACCATGCCAAATACATATACACACTGGAATTCTACTGAAAAGTTTTCCACCAAAAATTAAAAAAAAAAAAATTCTTAAAACTTCCTAAAACCTTTGCATGTTAATTATATCTCAATGAAGATCAATTTAAAAGGCCCCAAGTGTTCAAAATTATAATACTAATAAGGAAATATGTATTAATTTTAAATTTAATTTTAAAAAATTGATATATGCTATCAGCATGGTGTCAATAGGGGCCTGGGTAGCTCAGTAGGGAGAGCATGTGACTCTTAATCTTGGGGTCATGAGTTCAAGCCCCACACTGGGTGTAGAGTTTACTTGAAAAAAAAAATACTAAATTAGAATTGATTAATGGATTTAGAATTAAATTGTTTTTGATTATTTGGAGGTAATATTTTAGCTGTAAGTTTTTCAAGGTTTGTATTATGCAGTCAGCATTGATATATTTACTTGAGGAAGTGTACAGCCCAAAAAGTTAAAGATATTTAAGACATCATATTAATTATGCTTGTGTTTTTATATAAATGTATTAAAATATATAATAGTAAAAGAATATATAATGTATAAGTTTATTGATTAACTGGCAAGTTGGATCACAGTTGCTCACAATATTATAACCAAAACTGAGATAGAAACTGGACTATATATAGTTTGACTAATAGAGAAAAAACTCCTAAAATGAAAAAAAAGAAAGCAATAGTGAATTCAATTGTGAAATAACTTGTGTAACTGATTTAAAAATAATATCAAATTAGAAGTAAAATAAATTCTAGTACAAACATTTAAGAAACATAAAACAATTTTCAGTAGTATGAACCTTTCTTAAAATTTTCAAAATGGATATTATAATTAAAAAATTAATTAGACGTTTGGGTCATTTTTCCCCTATGACTGATTCATAGTAAATTCCTCATCATCTCCCTTTTGAGATGTATACACCAAGTTAATATTTTCAATATCTCTAGAGATTCTTTATTTCATAGGGATTTGGTCTGTTATTTAAACATAATAAGCAGAGGGAATAAGTTCATGCTTATAAGTGCTTCTTTAGGCTACGGCAGGTCAATATCCAAACCCACACATACTTTTCCAAGGTGTTCTTGCTACAGGTACGTGCACACAGTGGCCACATGTGGACTATTATTATATAATATTCATATGACTCACCATTATTTTCTAAATTACAATCAGCCTTTATAGTAGTACTTGACTCAACAGCCTAAACATCATGTGACCCGGGGTTGATATTAAGTCCAGGGCTTCTGCCAGCTGCTCAGCTTTGTTAGGAATCTTACTGTGAAAGGTTTACTCAACATAACAAGGTTGACATTACTAGACTTTTAGAACACTTCTCCTAACAGTTCTTAAACTCATTTTGCAATTTTTTCTTCCTGTCTTCTTTCAGTTCAAAATAAAACACTTTTGCAAAAATCACACAAAGCTTATTTTTACACCCTAAGTGAAACGTTGCAGGATTTTTTACCAGAATACCAGGGAATCCTTGTCTCACTGCTTTGAAGAATGAAGAGGTGGACACAAAATGAACAGCAGGCAAAAGTTTATTAGAGTATGAGATTAGAAAGGAAGAATGGTGGGAAAGCTCTCTTTACAGAGAAGGGGGCATTCAAAAATGAATGCCCACCAACAATAGGCAAGGGTCTTTCTTTTATAATGTTCTGGTAGCTCTCCCCTTCCCTTCCCCCTTGTTCCTTCCCAGGTTCTATCCTTATTGGCTGGATAACTCTAAGTAGTGACTTGTCCATTCCTGATTGACTAGTTTCCATTGTATGAGGGGTGGTCTATGGCCACACCCAACCTTTGGAGTAGGTGGTGTCAGTTACATTTCAAGAGGGATCTTAGCCTGAGGGAGTTTGCTGTGATCAGATGTCCCAGCCTTGCTCCAAAATATGTCTTTCTCCACCCGGGGACCTCTGGTCCTAATCCTTTCCCTCTCTGCCTATTTTATCTTATTTTATTTATTTATTGACTTATTCATTCATTCATTCATTCATTCATTTTCTTTTTTTTTTTAATTTTTTTTTCAACATTTTTTATTTATTTTTGGGACAGAGAGAGACAGAGCATGAACGGGGGAGGGGCAGAGAGAGAGGGAGACACAGAATCGGAAACAGGCTCCAGGTTCCGGGCCATCAGCCCAGAGCCCGACGCGGGGCTCGAACTCACGGACCGCGAGATCGTGACCTGGCTGAAGTTGGACGCTTAACCGACTGCGCCACCCAGGCGCCCCTCATTTATTTTCTTATCATACTAGAAGTGTTAGTGCGTACCTTCTCTACATTCAGTATAAAAATTAAAAAAAATAAATAAAAAAAAAAACACCTGGGGAAGACATTAAACATAAGCAGAACACAAAACACAAAAATAAAACAGAAAAAAAAATTACACCAGTTAACATTTTCTATTGCAAAAATAAAATTATAATTCTTTGGAAATATTTTAAAACTGATTTAGGATATTATTTGATGAGGGAAACTTTATATTTTATTTTGTATCATAAGATTATAGAAGTTAAGATTTTTATCTGGGCAACTCCGTATGTTTTCATAATAGTAAGCCATACGAATTTTTGCAGAAAATCACATTAGTCTATAATGGCTCTTAACACACAACATCATAAATTCAAATCTATGCTAATTATGGATGTAAAAAATCAAAGCAATAGGATATAGACTATAAAGTAAGTGGTTGTTTACGGCTTAGGTGTAAAGAAAAATCAGTTATAAAAAAGTCCAACAGAAAGGTGTAAGAAACTTGAAAAGACATATAAACAATTCTAGATTTAGTAACAGGATACTGTTTTAAACTTCAAGTTTTTTTTTTTTTTCTCAAATAGTGTCATTTTGTCATGCGCCTCTGAAAATGAAAACCTCCAATACAAATCAATAATCATTTATCATAAGAATTAAATGTTACCTCAGAGGATGCTTTACAACTGAGCTTAGATGAAATTTTAATTATTATTTTCAAGACACTTAGAAAGTTAACAAGCAAAGCCAACTCAAAACAACCTTTTGTTTCTACTGCCTACAAGTCTTGAGAATGGCTTTGAATATGTGCTCAAAAAGATGATTATAATTTGATTTGTTTCAACTTATTGGATTGAAATGATCTCATGTAAATTTTAGTCCCTCCCAACCTGGATTAAAAATATATTTGGGTTAAATCAATTGTGTAGAGTTTTGTGGAATGATAAACACCTTAAAATAGGAAAATTTTGTTTGAGTTAACGGTAAGTAGAATACAGATAACAAATTCTTTGCAATTTCAGATTTGAAATTAAGAAGAAAACTACAACTTTATGTATCTGAACTTACTGTGACAGTGTCACAAATGATAGAAATAAAGTTTCACACTTCCTAAAGATTTTGAACATGTTCTTTGGTCATATTGTAAAATGTACTTAAAATACTAAATAATTTTCTACTACGAAAAGGAAGCATTCAACTCGAAAGTCATACCTGTTTGGCAGTGTCTAGATATTGCTCAACGAGAATGATGCGGCAGATAGATATGTATGCCCACCGATGTAATCAACATGTCAAGAATAAATATTATAAATGGCAAAGACTACAACCTAGAAATATGAAAAAAAATTTCAGTAGAATACAGACAGATAATATTAGGAATGAATTGAAGTGACTAAGCAATTCACATTTGTTCCACTGTATATGAAAGAAAACTACACTGTATTTGAAAGAAATGACATGAAAATGACTGAAATAAACTATTGGATTTAGCAACATTATGTCACCAGACACCTACATCTTACAAAAATTTGCTTTTTAAAAACCCTATCATTCAGGTAATTATGATAGAATACATATTTTTTCCTGAACAAGGAGGGACAAGAAGTAATGAAAGGCCTAGGAAGAGGGACAAGATACTGAAGTCCGTAGACTGTCAATCATCAAGACGTCAAAACCCGTAGTAGTGCAGGACTTAAAAAAGTGGGTGATGAGTGAAATGGATGGTAGAGATAATAGAAGGGGAGATATTTTAAATTATTTTTCAAATATCGAAATACTTTTAAATATCAAGAAACAATTGTTCTCTAAAACAAGAAAGAAGAAAAGTTATTGTAGATATGGTGGGTCCAGTAACTGAAGGATAAGATTTCAGGGAATTATCAATTTGTGGTAAAGGTCCTGGTGAATGACAGGGGCTTCAGTGGAATGTCTTTGAAAGCCAAAAGCAAAATTTTTCACAACTGAAAGAGACCAAATGGTTTGAAAGAGCAATCAGAAGTGGAAAGCTGGTGTAGATAGATGCATGACATAAGCAATAAATGGGCAAGATTTATTTGTAATGTTTACTTGTTTGCTTGTTTGCACAAGGAAAGAACAATGATAGCCTGGTCGCTGTAAATGAACACCAAATGTATATATACCTAACCTCTTTATCGTTAGGTATGTGAAGCTGGGGTGGACAAAAGTAGCACCTCACGGAAAGAATCACTGAACACTGGGTCCAAGTTTTCACTGAAACTATGGATACATGTATCCAAGAAGACCTATCAAGATGTGGGATTGAGGATAGGAGATTAGTTCTGGTGAAGATGCAGGACATATGCTAATTAAAGTATGATAGTAAATAACTTAAAAGTGAGAGGTAAACCAGAATACAAAACATAGAGTTTCATTCCCCATAGGCTCTTTGGGGAGGAAGAAAAATTGTGGCTTGTAAAATAATGACTTCAGGAATTGTCCTGATGACTTAAGGAATTGCCACTTTTCTGGAACATCACTCAAGGTAAAATGCTCGTGAGAACCTGACTTAATGAAAAGTCTCATAATGCTTGGACACTCAGAAAATTGTTCAGTATTATGTAAACTCTAATTGGGGTACTCAGAAGTTATGATTTACAGGGTTTTTTTTTCTTTTTTTTCTTTTTTAAAGTTTATTTATTTATTTTGAGAGAGACAGAGGCAATGTGAGTGTGGGAGGAAAGGGAGACAGAAAATCCCACGCAGGCTCCACACTGTCAGCACAGAACCAGACCCAGAGCTCGAACCCTCAAAACTGTGGGATCGTGAACTGAGCCAAAACTAAGAGTGGGACACGTAACTGCCTGAGCCACCCAGATACCCCTACAAGTGTTTTTCTGAGGTTTTTGCTACATTTATAATTTTTTCTTAGTAAACTGTGTTGCTTTCTTACCTATTAATAAAGTTAAATTTTATTAAATGAAAAGAATTCACAGTATTTACAGATTTTGTCTACTGTATGGAAAATTATAGGAATTTTGCATATGTTCAGCTTAATGTAATCATTTCTTGTGTTCTGTGGAGCGGATCCAGATTCAACAAAATTAGCTCTAATTTTGTGTCTTTTATTTGTTTCTTCTTTTGGGTTAAATATGGTTTGGAAAAAAAATGTGTTAGAAAATATGAAAGTTGTGAAAATCACTGGCTTATTAGAAAGAGTGCTCTATTCAAAGACAGAGTCCTGTCTTCAGCTTATACTAAACACTTGTTCAATTTCAATCTGTGTCCTGGATAGGAATTAAAATTAGTTTTTAAGTTTGGAAATTATTAGAGATCTTTGTTTTTTTGTGTTTATTTTTTCTGGTTTTGAAATACTTTCCTATCAATATCTTATCATTTCTTTGATTTCAACTGTGTAATGTTATTCATGGATTGGTTTATTTATCTGAAGTCATTATCTTCGTAAATATTACCTTCATATGGTTATAAAATGGATGGAGTATAAATAGTAAACAAGAGCAAAATAATCATCTGCTAAGAAAGCTCTTTTTAGTAATTGCACTAATAATTTATGGTATTTGTTTTTAATTCATTAATGGCACACGTTTTCTTTTCTGCATTTTCAAATACTCTTGGTCATTATAATGGAGTGTTTATTTATTTTTTCTCCAGAATTTCACAAGTTACTGATAATAGCAAACTATAACAGGAATATTTTGTGTTATGCTTTGGTTGTTTCCTGATACTAGTCAGTTGTTCGGGACAATATCAAAATGCTGAAGAGTTTAGAACTACTTTGATAATTTTACAAATCAAAGAAAAATATTCCTTCCAGATAGCTGTCTGAGAACTAGTACATTTTACTATTCATGAATTTATTAACTACCTCCTTTGGAATGGATTATGACCAGTGTTTCAAAATGCAGTCGCAAAGTAATGCAGTCACGAAAGTTAAAAGTGCATCTTTATGCAAACATTATTTAACTAAGCTGCTATATTTCCAAAATTGACAGTGTTAAATGACTTTAAAAAGGGTTGTATTATCTTTTAATTTTTTTCTTTTTTCTTATTTATTTATTTATTTTTTTTTTGTATTACCTCTGCAAAGTAAAATGCTTTTTAAACTTCTCCTTTTGAGTTTTCAAACATTGGTATTCTTTGTCTTGAGTAGATTAAAACGTCTAGTTATAAGAAAATACTGGACTGGTTCTCCACTTTTTGGGGACCCAGTGCAAAATGAAAATAAGTGTTGTGCCTTGTTCAAAAACTAAGAATTTCAAGATGATGACAGCAGAATATCAACAAAACATGAGGTCATTACACATATGGCGAGTCTTGGGTGACTGCACAAGTCACACAAATATGATGTCTGCTGAAAGCCCATATCCAAATAGGCAAATCTTACAGATTCTTCAAACTAAGTTAAAGAGAAAATGTATTTCATTTGTGTACTCATTAATTTGTATGATTGTCAAGTAAATTGGCAACGATATTGGAATGTGTGCTCAGAATCTCATTTTACAGTTAAATAAGTAGTTCTGTATGAATTATTTTTCAAAATAAAAAAAGATTTTTCTAAGAAAAGGATTCCCAAAATAAATTAAATTAATTTATAATTTAATTCTGTGTATAAGTTCATATCATTTAATTATAGAAGTATATATTCCATTATTGATTTAAGTGGAAAGAGAAAAATAAAATGTATAATCAAACTTACTCAACTTATTTTTAAATTCCATATATCACACTGAACAAATAAGATTTGAGAGAAGAAATAAATGAGTATTTTTGAACATGCAAAAATATTTTCTTGTATTTTTGAGCCTGTTAGCAGAGCGGGAGATCAGCACTGATCCACCTCCTGCTTGAACAACTCTAATGTGATTTTCAAGCCGGTTGTAATTTCACCCAAAACATATTGCGATACGGAATGTATTTAGTATCACAGAGTTTGTCCTCCATAATAATCTGTAAGAGAGAAAAGCATTGTTCTTGAAGTTCATGGCTGTTCCTTTTGAAGGTGCACACATATTTACCTGACCAATCCTTCTTACTCTCTATTTCAAGTTATCTGGTGAAATTAATTTGGAATATAATTGATGCGCTGTCTGATCTGAATAAATGGGTATGTTACAAATGCAAATGCATTTGTGTATTTTACAGCTATGTCGTTTCAAGAACTGACTTATTTCTATCTGCTTTTTATTCACTTTTTAAAATTAGGCTACTGATGCATATTAGAATTTAATTACACCAATTAGTACTGCCACATCAGACATATGATGTGCCTTCAATTAAGAAGTACCTAATGGGTATTAGTACAATTTGGCTTCATAATTAAAGTTCTAAGAACAGCACAAATTAAACATTATGATTACAAAACATTAAAAATCTACTGGTGAAATTAAAGCTGAATATTTTAGCTTCTCCATTTAAACTGATTTTTAAAAAGGAAATCAGGATTATGTAAAAAACAATGTTAATATTATTGAAGCATTCTTAATTAAAGGGAGCAAATTATGCATGCATGCAGATATATGTATGCATAGATAATGATTAAGTATTTAAGAAAGTATCAAACATAACATTCCTGTCATCTAATACGTGTTAAAAGTTATTATTTCAGGGTTTTGTTTTGTTTCTTCTTTGTTTCTTAATAAAATCTTGAATAGCTGTGGTCCTCAGAACTACTGCTTCGGGGAGCACAGATGACAGGCAGTCCCAGTAGCTGCCCCACTGGTTGTGTGACTGTGTTTGCACTGGGGTCGATTTCTTCAGAGTGCTTCCAGACAATAACTGAGCATGGGGGTCCTGGGGGAACACCTTTCTTAGGAATTGTACTCTTCTTACAGAAGACTTTGAATTGAGGACTCCCCATTGGTCTGGCCAAAATTTATTACCACTGTGCTGACGGCTGAGAATCTTGTGTCCCAATTCTTCCTTCTTTCCTTCCACAGATATCAGAATATCATTTGATTCCCTGCACTTGCACCTACTTCTTCTCCTTAATGCTTAACAAGAAATTCTCCCAGGGGCTCCTGGGTGACTCAGTTGGTTGTGTCCAACTTTGGTTCAGGTCATGATCTGAGAGCTCCTGAGTCTGAGCCCCATATCTGGCTCTGTGCTGAAGCTCAGAGCCTGGAGGCTGCTTCAGATTCTCTGACTCCCTCTTTCTTTCCCTCCCCAGCTTGTGCTTCTTGTGTCTCTCTCTTTCTCTCTCAAAAATAAATGAACATTAAAAAAAATTTAAAAAACCAACAAACAAGTAATGCTCCCATAGGTCTTTTGCCTAACTAAAAACTTCTTTGTGTTCACTTCTTACAAAACTAAATAAATATCTTATATGGAATACACACATCTATGTGTTTAATAACTTTTGGCATTATTGGAGCTCTGTTTTTTAAAGATTATTCGATGAGATATATTTTTAAAAAATCCAAATTGTAAGAATATCTTCTAATCTGGGTTAGTTTGAATTTTCTTCAAAAGAAATAGAATATTATGAAAAATTCCAAATTGTCTACAAATAGATAATAGCCATTCACAGAAACCCTAATACTATATTCAAAATAAGGATCATGACATTTATATCCCCCTACTTGCTAGGAACTACATTTAAGTAAATATACATTTTCCCACAATTTAAATATCAAAAGAAAAGTAAGACATTCAAAACTCACTATTCTGATGGCTTTCATTGATTTATGTTAAAAATATCAAATATATTAATACCGAAAATAATATCAAACTATTTACTGATATATTTTATCTATTATTTTAAGTACCTTGTAAATTATCTTAATCATTATAAAAATCCTACAAGATCATTATTCTTTTTTATACATGAGAAACTAAGTCAGGGCACTTGGGTGGCTCGGTTGAACGACCAACTCTTGACCAGCTCAGGTCAAGATCTCAAGGTTGGAGCAACTGAGCCCCACATCAGTCTCCATGCTGGGAGTGGACAATCTGTTTGGGATTCTCTCTCCCTCTCTGTCTCTGTTCCTCCCCTTCTCACACACTCTCTCACTCTCTCCCTCTCTCAAAATAAATGAATAAACTTAAAAAAAAAATTAAAAAGAAACTAAGTCAAAGAGAGGTTTAAATGAGTGCCAAGAATTACACTGAAATAGTGTTTACTTGAGTCCACACGCACATGTATACTGACCTGGGACACACACATATGGAAAACATATATCATGGAAATTGTCTACTGAATTGTGAAGTCTTGGGTAGCAAAAAAGTTATGCAAAGTCACTTACATTTACAGAGTTCCCGTTCAGAGCTGGCTTCTGAAGAGGAGAGTGACTCTAGAAATGCATTCATTTGCCTGTTTATTCATTCATTTGTTAAGCAAAATATGTGAAATCACATACTTTAGGCTCTTTTTAGTGTTCTGATGTATAAAACAGATTCTGTGGCTTATGGATTGAGGAAAACTAATCTAACTGTACTAATATTCACTTAAAAGGCAGTAGATGGTAGATCATGCTAGGAAGGCAGTTTAGGGGAGTATATGAGGAACATCTTGCTTAGACTAGAAACCTTTCCTGAAACCAAATAAAGTAAAATGATTTGCAACACAAATTTGTTTACAGTTTTCCTTCCAGTATTTCTTGATTTCAATATATTCTTATTGATGAAAGATACAAATGTATTTATAAGATCTTTAAAATCAGCTAGTTCTGTAATCACATAATTTGTGACATGCAATCTGTTTTTTCATTGAAGGCAATCCAATTCAGTTTTGGAACTAATTTTGACATAACTTTTTCAGTTTACTGCACAGTGGCCAACATATGATTTTTCTTTTCATTTCTGGATTAGTTGTATGTTTCTTGGATGACATATATGAACTTTTACTGTCTATTTGAACTTTTCTCCACGATGTGTTAAGGTGAACATGAAAGATTTTACTTGATTGCTTGTAAATTTATTGTAGGAGATTTTTTCTTTCTTCTTTCTTTCGTTTTTATTATTATTATTATTTTTTATTTTGCATTCCCACCCCTATACCACCTCATTTCTTTGTGTTTCTAGAGCTCATATTAAATGAATGTTGAACCTTCCACATTTATCCTTCAATTGGTCAAACATGGCTTGATTAAAGTTAACATGGAAAGATCAGCTGGCTGCTGTTTAGTGAAAAGAATTATATGGGAGCATGTATGGAAGTGGACAGAACCTTTGAATGAATATTGCATGAATGAAGTGGGAGAAAATGGTCAGCTATTTTAGGAAGAATATCGTTAATGAGATAAATCATAAGATCCATTAATTTCATAGGAGTCAGTTTGTTGACTAGATAATTGAAAAAGATAACAATGGTACCCACGAGGCTGACTTGCCCTGTTTGGCTTCCTTCAAGTTCACTACTATCAGTATTTGCCAAACATATTCGCGATGGGGGCTCTGACACTTAGCAGTCTCTTCCTTCTTTTGCAGGTATGGCCTCTGAAATGGCTTATGAATAAGATAAACACAGGACCTTCTTCACTTGTGCTTTTGCTTTTCTGATTTGTTTTTGATTTATTATATTTCAAAGTGACAATACAATTAAGATCTCACTTATCGGTCTTTCAGTCTCATGTTTGAAGGCTCCATTTGCAAATAACCAATGCCCATTATCAGGTCAGGTCCCATTCTTTTTTTTTTTTTTTTTTTTTTTTTTTTAAATTTTTTTTTTTCAACGTTTTTTATTTATTTTTGGGACAGAGAGAGACAGAGCATGAATGGGGGAGGGGCAGAGAGAGAGGGAGACACAGAATCGGAAACAGGCTCCAGGCTCCGAGCCATCAGCCCAGAGCCTGACGCGGGGCTCGAACTCACGGACCGCGAGATCGTGACCTGGCTGAAGTCGGACGCTTAACCGACTGCGCCACCCAGGCGCCCCAGGTCCCATTCTTTAAAAATGTGACCTATTGGATGTCTAGGTGGCTCAGTCAGTTAAGCCTCCAACTTTGGCTCAGGTCATGATCTCATGGTTAGTGAGTTCAAGCCCCGCTTTGGTGCTCTGTGCTGACAGCTTGAAGTTTGGAGCCTGCTTTGGATTCTGTCTCCCTCTCTCTCTGTAGCCATGTATGAAACATACTTTTCTTCCCATAGTCCATGGTGTTTTGCACATACCCCTTGATAAGATTAACAATATTTTCCTGGGATTATTAATAGAAGGAGGTAGCTCATCTGGGGCCTTTATTTGTATAACAAGATATACAATGTTGGTCTTACCCAGTTCTTTTCTAGCTTAATGTGCTCTACCCCCCCCCCCCCCCCCCAAAAAAAAGACTTCTCATTTTTCTGAAAGGATTAGTGGGAAGAATTTGTAATTTAAAATTATCACCTCCGTTGGTACTTTTAGTATATATTTGTCAATTTAGGACTCCAAGATATTTCAAGTGGTAGAGTCACACATTAATACGATGAAAGGGTCATCAATGATAATTTCCCAGTTACATTTCAGGAAGAGATAGGAGTATTTGATTTTTTTGTGACCTCAAATTTTGGGTTTCAAACAGAAAGGGAAACTATTAAGTAAAGCTCAGCTTCCCATTTCTGTATCTAAAACACTAGATTTCATTGTTCTGCTTTTTCCCACTCTTTCTAAAATTACTCAAATTTTTAAAAAATATTTATTTATTTTTGAGAGAGAGAGAGAGAGAGCACGCACAAGTGGGGAAGATGCCTGAAGAGAGAGAAATAAAGATACCAAGCAGGGTCTGCCCTGACAGCAAAGAGCCTGGTGTGGAGCTCACACCCATGAACCTCAGATCATAACCTGAACTGAAGTCAGAGGCGTAACAGACTGAGCCACCCAGGCATCCCAATATTACTCAAATTTCTTCAAAGAATCACAGATAAAGCTTAGGAATAGATTTGAAAAGAGAAATATGAGCTGCCTGGATCCAAAAATAGACCTTTAGCCACATCCTATCTATTAAGAAAATAGGAAAACTCTAAACACAAAAATCAAGAGTATAGTTGCCTTTCTGCATGGCAAATAATGAATGAAAAATAACTGCAAAATTATTGATACTGTTTTAATTCTTAAATTAGATTGTGTGCTCACATGTGTTCATTCTATTAATATGACTCATAGATGATGTATTTTAATCAAATATTAATGATAGAAATAGAATACAGTGAGATAAAATATGTAGCGACACATTACAACAGAAACCAGAATTGCAATTGAATATAGGCAGGGTCTTTATAAGACCTAACCTTTCACTATGTAAATAGATATCTTTTAGTCCAAGAAATCCCATACCTTTTTAAGCACGAATGGATTCAATAAAATGAATTAAACCAAGGTCTACTGATGCTAATTTATAATATCACGTAACAAAAAAAAAAAATAAATAAAATTAAAAATCTTAAGTCTAGAAAAATGAAAATAGTTACATAGGATTTATATAAGTTCAAAAGCATAATTATTAAGCATAAATAGTTGTTGTAAAGTTTAGGACTTCCCGAATAATTCTTATTCTTATTATTCATCACTAAAAATATTAAAATTT
Source organism: Panthera uncia (assembly GCF_023721935.1). Lineage (NCBI taxonomy): Eukaryota > Metazoa > Chordata > Mammalia > Carnivora > Felidae > Panthera > Panthera uncia. The sequence continues at coordinate 27,335 of NW_026058390.1, forward strand.
CATTCCAAAAATATCATTATTTTTATTTTTTTTTCAACGTTTTTTATTTATTTTTGGGACAGAGAGAGACAGAGCATGAACGGGGGAGGGGCAGAGAGAGAGGGAGACACAGAATCGGAAACAGGCTCCAGGCTCCGAGCCATCAGCCCAGAGCCTGATGCGGGGCTCGAACTCACGGACCGCGAGATCGTGACCTGGCTGAAGTCGGACGCTTAACCGACTGCGCCATCCAGGCGCCCCTCATTATTTTTAAACTTTCATTTGTTTAATAATAACTGCTTGATTGAGGGAGATGTAAAACAAAAATAAACTTTGAGGTGAATATCTTTCTATAAGCCAGCAATATACACTGATCCTTCCTTTGTAAAGTAATGCTATTATAAATGTATACACAATTCAAATTATAGATACTGAATTATGATGCATATCAAATTTTCATAAGCTTAATTTCATATGTTAAAGATAACAAAATAATGATACTATGTAAATAAAAATATAAATAAATATATTACTGAACATATTACTCATTAAATGTACCATCTATGTAATGTGTCTTTGCTATCTTAAATTAACTGCCCACAAGATTTTAGACTTAAACTTATCTCATCAACTGTCACAAAGTCTTTGGTTCTGATCAAATATAGTCCTATAAACACTGTGTATAGACACTGTACTATCCCTTAAAATATTCAAGATTTATATATTTTTATTTTTTGTATTTTATTTTTATTATCATATTTTCATAACTACACTAAATAATTCAATAAATTGATATATATCCATCACCCAAATTCAACAATTACCATGGTTTTGCCATAATTGCTTCATGTATTCCTTTTCTCTTTTTTCAAAATTATTAAAATAATTCTATCATGGGGTGCCTGGTTAAGTGTCCACCTTCAGCTCGGGTCATAATCTCACAGTTTGGAGTTCGAGCCCTGAGTTGGGCTCTGGGCTGACAGCTCAGAGCCTGGATCCTGCTTTGGATTCTGTGTCTGCCTCTTTCTTTGCCCCTCCCCTGTTGTGCTCTGTCTCTCTCTGTCTGCCTCTCAAAAATGAATAAACATAAAAAGTTTTAAAAATTATATCACAGAATGTAATTTCATGCCTACATAATTAAGGGTGCATTTTCTAGAAAATACAGATATTTGGTTATACGTTTTTTAAAAGGAAAACTAATTTTACTTTAAGTAGGATCTCAATTCAAATATTACTTGTTTTTAATGACACATACTTACCATATATCCTTTCATTATATATATGAGAACATGAGTAGGAAAAAAAAATGATATGAAATCATAGTCAGGGAATAATTTTATTTACTCAACTAATCTACTAAAAGGAAAGGCGACACCAAAACCTGTTTTAGTTATCTAAGTTATCATACTATGTTTTTAGAATTTGAAATCCTTCAAAGTGTGTTCATTATTTGTTTCGAGTACGTTTCTTAACTGTTTTCAATCTCTTACGTAATCAAGTGCAATAGAAACGATAAATAGACCCTGTGACTGAATGTAGAAATAAAAGTAGAATATCTAGCATAATAATAGTAAATGATACTAATAGCATATTAGAAGTGGAAAATGTATCTTACATAATAAGTTTAAAATCTAGTATAGATTTCATAGAAAAAAAATCTTGAATTGATAATCAATTAATTGAAAGTAAAATTATTCATTTAAGGTTTTATTTTTTGCATATTCTTCTTTCCCTAGGCTTCCTCTATTGATATAACAGAGAACAAAGTGTATGCCTTTTAAAAAGCACCGGGTTTGAGGTGCCTGGATGGCTCAGTCAGTTAAGCGTCTGACTTTGTCTCAGGTTGTGATCTCACGGCTCGTGGGTTCGAGCCTCATGTTGGGTTCTATGCTGACAGCTCGGAGCCTGGACCCTACTTCAGATTCTGTGTCTCCCTCTCTGTCTGCCCCTTACTTATTTGCGTTGTCTGTCTGTCTGTCTCTCTCTCAAAAACAAATAAACATTAAAAAATTAAAAGAAAAAAGCACAGGGTTTGAAGGGAATATAGATGAAAGGTAATATAAGCAAATAAAGTGTGACAATTATTTTTAAATTAAAAATAGAGGGAGCACTGGGGCATGACTAGGTGGCTCAGTCGGTTAAGCGTCTGACTTCGGTTCAGGTCATGATCTCTGGGTTTGTGAGTTCCAGCCCCTCATCAGGCTCTGTGCTGACAGCTCTGAGCCTGGAGCCTGCTTTAGATTCTGTGTTTCCCTCTATCTCTCTCTCTGCCCCTCCCCTGCTCATGTTCTGTCTCTCTCTCTCAATAACAAATAAACATTAAAAAAAACATAGAGAGAGCACTGAGAGAACATAGCAAAACTATGTAAACTTTACCAGTAAGGAAGTGAATATAAGCTGAGCTAAGTAGGTTTATGCTGCATGAGGCAGGAGCTACAGTAGATGAGGATAAGGACATACAGTAGATAGGAGGCTAGATCATATAAAATGTCACAGTTAAAGGGATTTCAATTTTTGGCTGGGGCAATAGAAGCTCTTGATAGTTTTAAGCAGAGGATTGATGTGATGAGATTGGCAATTTTCAAGAAATAATTTGGGCAATATTAAAGCAAAAGATCAAAGAAGTTTGACCCTGAGGTAAGGAAATAAGATTGCGGTCTTTAGCTATAATCTAAGTGAAAATTGGATGGAAATCAAAGCTATTTACCCAGATAGGCTGAGTCAAAACTAATGACTAAGAAGGTGGTATGTTAAGGAGAGTGAAAAGCCCAAGATTGTGGCTTGGGAGTCTGGTTTGGGTAATGTGGAATGATATATATGCAATTATGTCCAGGTTGCATGAGCAAGTTCTAGCTAATGAAATGTGACTAGAAGTCATGCAACCCATTTTCGTTCTTTCTTCTTAAATTTCCTAAGACATGGATTTTTTAATAGTTGTTATCATAGCCCATCTTAACTAATACCATGTTGTTAGAAGGAATGAGTGTTATTGTAGCAAAAAGTTAAAATATGAGGCATTGTATTACAGTCTGGTTAGATGATGAGGAGACTTAAATAAAAAATCATAGAAGATTATGGGAGGTACTTTTCCATTCTTACCTCACAGAAGGAAGTGGTAAGTATCCAAAAACTGTTGTAATAGGTGCTTTCCCCCAGAAAACAAAAGCACAGTTTAGTCAAAGAACTTATTCCATTTGTAATACATAGAGCATTCAAACTATCAGTCCAGGAGCCTTCCATAATTATCAAAAGCCCAGTGTCTCCTAGGTGCTTCCTACTCTTGTCTTTATAAATGAGATTTTTGTGATTTTTTTTTTGCTCTTGTTCTCATTTACATAAGGAATCAGAGGTAATATTCTGGAACAAATGGGGACACTTCAGAACCTGATGAAGGCTATCTTACATCATAGAAGTCCAAGAATTTGTGCCGGATATAGAATGGATAAACGTCTGGGCTGTGTTCCTTGGGGAGGAGACGATGTCGCTCCATGTGAGAAGTGAAGAATGAAGTGTCTAAATTCCATCTAGTTAAATTGGACAGAAGATTTGTAATCCATTTAAAGCCTGGCACTCTAAAATATCCCATATAATTTTCTATATTTCTCTTCCTTTGTGCTCTGGACCTTGAGGGCCATATGCTTCAGATGGAGGAGTTTCCTGGTCCGTAAACACTTGAGACAGGTAAATAATAAAAATTTAATGTGAGACTTGGAGGGATATTTGTTACTAAGCACAGTTTAGTCTATTCTAAATAATATAAGGGATGTAAATAGAGGTATTTGAAGAGCAACAAGCTGGTAATGGTTAGGGGTGCGTAATATGATAACTTAAACTTGGAAAATGCCCGGTTTGAGAGGACTGTGAGACATGCGCATCAAGATGCCTTGTTAGTAAAATTGAACATAAGTCTAGAGAGATGAACTTTCACTGATGATAGAGAGTGTGGAATTATCAGTAAGTAAGTGGAAGCTACGCGGACATGTTGAAATAGCTGAGGTTGTAAAGTGGCTCTGGTTAGAGTGCAAAGGTAAAGAAACCCACAGCAGAATGCTGAAGAGGTTTAAGAATGAAGTTCTTGCTATTAATTTAAAAAGAAAATATTGAGTATGTGGCTGTAGACTATAAATGGGCTGATTCTAAATATAAATCAGAAGCAATCTAAGATCAGATTACTTTTAGAAAGTGACATCACTTATTGATTCATATTGAGCAGTTCCAAATATAAACTTTAAAGTATTCATATTGTTTTTCTATAGGAAGACATGAAGATAATTCAACACTAATTTGTTTACTATTTAGTCTCCTTTTAGATTCTTACTACTCTTAGATTCTTACTAAGGACACATCTATCACATTCATCTGTCGATATCAGTTTCTAATATTAGTCCAAGGAGCAGGTTGCAATGTTAAATAGAAAGGTCATAGTAAACATCATTGAAAAGGCAATGTTTAAGCAAAAACTTAAAAGTAATAAGGGATGAGGCATATAGATACCTGAGGGAAGAGACAGTGCGAAAGCCTAAGAGAGCCATGTGCCTGGTTTGCTTGAAGAAGTGCAAGGAATCCAGTGAGGCCTGAGACATGGAGTATTGATGAGCTCATTGGAGTAACAGGGATCTTGATATTTTGAGCATCACACTGCCTTTGACAATTCCTGTGAATGACATGGAGAGCCACTGTGGGTTCTAAGGAGAGAAATAACACAATCTGATCTTTATGTTGGAAGGATCACTATCGATACTGTGTTCATAACTGACTGCAAGGGGGCCATTTTCAAAGAGAGACTCCAATTAGTATTGAATTTATTTGGAAGGTGGGTAGTGGTGATTCCAACTTCAGTGGAGATAGTGAGAAGTGGATTCTGGATATTGTCAAGCTTTTGTGTTTAAGCAACAAGGAGGATGGATTTTCCATCAAATGGGTTGAGAAACACGAGCAGGTATGACAGGGGCAGGGAGATGGAGATCAGCAATTTGCTTTGAGGCACGTTTACTGTGAAATGTCTATCAGATATCTGAAGTAGTGACAGCCCAACCAAGAGACTACAAATCATTAAGAGTTTAAAACAAAGAGAATTCGTGTAGAAATGATTGGTAAAAATAGCTTTTTAAAAAAGGCAATCAGAAAAAATAACAATAAAATAAAAAGGCAATCAGGAGATTGTGAGGCAACCCAGAATTTAACAGCAGCAACAAGAAGCTGTTACCATCTTTAGATGAAGGGACAAAGATAGGAAGCTGCAATACTGGAGCTGAGCAGAGGTGTTGTGGCGGGAACCTGTGTAAAAAATGCTCCTGTGTAAAAGGATCCTGAGCCATGGAAGAAATGCAGTGGTTACCAGGGACAACACTATGACAGAGAGGGATTGAGAGAATAGATTTTTCCTTTCCCCACTTTTCATTGAATGTCTCCATTGTTTGACCTCACCTGGAGGCCGGACTTCAGAAAATCTTGAGATACACAACCCACACTAGTCAGGGCCTCTGTGTTATGAACTGAGCAGGGTAAAGTGAGAAATGGATTTGAGGAAAAATAGACTCATTATGATCATGACATTCAAGCAGAAATGTAAAAGATGCAAGTGAATTTATGAGTATGGAATTCAAGATGGAGATAAGGCGTGGAAACATAAATTTGGGAGTCATTAGCATTTAAATTGCACATAAAGCCATGAGATTGAGTGAGAGCACCGAGGAAACAAGTGCAAAGAAAGACGAGGGTGAAAAAATTCAAGTACTGAGGAATGGAGCATTCCAACATTAAGAGTTCTAGGGAAAAGTGGGGAAACCAGTGAAAGAGACCAAGAGAGGAAAAAAGGACTAGAGAAATAGTAAGAAACCCAGGAGGCAAGTGAAGGAGAATGTGATGATAAGCTGTATCAAATGCTGCCAATAAAGATCAAGTAAGAGAGAAAAAGAGAGAAAGCCATTGAGAGTGGAGTAGAAGCTTAGTTAGAGTGCAGGAGGAGATTTAAGAAAACATGAAATGAGCAAATATGGAGACAGTGAGTATAATTTGAGAAGTTTTAATAAAGAAGGGATTAAGTTCCCTGGTGGTATCTGGTAGGAGAAATGTGACAGTCAAGGGTTTTTATCTGTTTATTTGTTTGTGATTTCTAAGAAGGAAGAAATAATATTTGTTTCATTGTGAAATGACCCAGTGAGGAGGAAAAGTTTGATTACATAAAGGATAGGGAAGCATTCCTTGAAAGAGGTGTGCTTGTGCTCACAGAGAGTTCATGAGTAAGCAAAGGGGATGGCCTCAGGTAGGAGCATGGATATTTCCCTTCTGGCAATGGCTCTCAACAGGGGGCAATTCTCTCCCAGGGGTGGGGGCAAAGAGGGGAGAATTTGGCAATGTTTGGAGAGAGTTTTAGCTGTCACAACTCAAAAAAAGAGAGGCCAAAAATGCTACTATATATCTTACAGTGCACAGGACAGCTCCCACCTTCCATCCCCAACAAAGCATTGTTTGGCTCATTATGTCAATAGAAACCGTGTTAAGAAACAGTCCTATGGTAATATGCTCGGTAAGTAGTATGTAAGTTCAGATACTGGTATTTATATGAAAGAAAGAAAGTGATGCATTATGGAAGAATAGTGGGCTTCTTCGGCAACATTAAGGACACACTTGATTTTCAAGGTCATAGTTTTAAAGAAATAACAGTCCGCATGATTTAGTTGTATGTTTTCTCCAACTGCAATCAGGCACATGAAAGCAATTCCAGAATTTGTGGAGATGTGCATGAAATCAAGGCTGTAGTTTTATAAAGTGAGTCATGGTTAGTAGATATAAATTTATTTGATGCCCAAGGAGAGAACAAAATATTTGAAAGGCTGAATGTGTGAAATAATGAGGCATATTTACAAAACAGCAAATAATCTTTTGTAGAGATGATCATTTAATGCATATGAGAGAAGAAATGAGAACTGTGAGTTAAATTTGTGCTTATGAAATGGGCAGGAGTAAGTGATGTTGAATCTAGGCTCAATGATAAAATTATTATTTCAGAATACTCAGAATTGCACTACAGCAAAGAAAAGATTGAAGAGGTTAAGTCTAAAAACAAGGAAGCTGATTTTTAAATTAATGCATTATTCAAGTGTGAATTTATGAAAGCCTTACCTGTTAACAATGACAATAAGAATATAGATGAGGACAGGGATTGAGGAGTAACATTGGGTGGAATCAATTGGGGTTTGAGCTTCATTATATCTCATGTTTAATAAGTAGTATGTAATTTCTAGTCACTATATGTAAGAAATCCACATGTTAGACATAGGAACAGAAATAAAATATACAACCTTCAACATTTTGCTAGACCATGGAGGAGAGTTCTGTACAGAAAACAGAGATTCAAGAGTGGAAGGAAATGGTGACACCTCTTGATCAATCCTCTTCCTCAGTGGGGACAGGTGTGGGAGTGATGCTCCTGGGAAACAAAGGTAGGTGATTGGTCTAATCCGTGAGTAAAGATACTAATGTAGAACTTCTGGAAAATAAACTAAATAGTTTTTGGTAGCAGGAGAGTCTCTACCTATAAAGTGTTTTTAGAAGACTGTACAGAGTTGTCTAGGATTGCTTATATTAACTAAACCAGGAATCGAAAAATTTACTGTCATAATTCCCAGGAAAGTGTCAAGTAAACTAGGCCACTGTCTAAGCATAAAAGGAGATATTTTGTAATTTGCAAAGTACCTCTGTGTAAATAAGACACTTGAACATTTTACTTAGAAACTAAATCTAGAAACTTGCAGCAGAGCACATTAAATGACCAAGAAAGGACCTGAGCTCTATACCAGGGGACTGGATCTTTTCCTACTTCCTTAAGTTCTCACTGTTTTATCCTTGAAATTATTGGTAAAGCTTTATACTGAGCAAGATCTCTGATTTGTGAGCCTTCTTCGATGATCTAGTACTTTGTGTGAGCTCGGACTGGCACTGAGGACAGGATTGTCTCTCAGATCCCCAAATTATAATCTGTTTTTTTTTTTATGCTAAAGGAGGAAATGAAAAAAATACATAAAGTTTTGATTCCAGAATGGTCGGCTACCCAACGTTAGTGTGAGTGGTGAACACATTGAGACATATTAAGGTGGGTAAGTCTTAGCACTGAAAAGTGGAGGAAACAGACTAGGATCTGGTAGCAAGGAACAGAGTACAGGGACAAAGGGCAGTTAGAAAATTCTATTAACTGGCATTACTAGCCCATCCATAAAAGTCCAACATTTAAGAGTGGAGGGGATGGTAGTGAGAGAAAAGTCTGTAAAACTGGATTTTTCTTTACTGAAAGGCCTTATTTTCTGTGGCTTCTTGGAGAAATCTCATGCCTTCTTGGAAATGACTCAAGGCATAGATTACTCAAGAAACAATTCATGTAATAGGAGGCCATGATCAGGTAATGACTGAATATTGAGGACATTTTATTAAAGAACTGCACATTCATTCAACAGAATATTGGCGTATTGTTACTGGCATGGATTCTTCAAACTCACGATCAGGGGATGTGTTAGAATTCTATTATTATCACATAGAAGGGATTGTTCAGGTGAATCAGTAATCATTAAGTGGTCAAAAACTTTTGAAAAAAACTTTTCCAGATATTATAACAGCCCATCTGCTGCCATAGTTAAGGCAGGGTTTGGCAGGCCTATGCTGAAAAGGTTAAGACCCCCTCCCTAAATCCCCCAGGGGGCACTCCTTTTCATGTGAGAAGAATGTTACAAGTCGAGGGACCTTAGACAGGCTTTCTATTATCCAGAGATAATGCCTTATTTAATGCTATTGACATAGATGATGAAAGGTTCAGTGAGAGGGGCCAGGTGACACTCTATCTTAGGAGCCTTATGAAACCATGGAAGCCCCCCCTCAACCCTACCTCTCCCCCCCTAAAAAAAAAAACGTTCAGAAGGCAGTGACAGACTTAAGTTTAGCTGCTACACATGGGATTATATGAAGGAAAAACTGTTATAAGCACAGTGGGAAGGAATTAAAAATAAGAGGAAGAAATAAAAACCAGCTCACTTGAAAGGATTTCCTTTTGAAAAAAAAAAAAGTAAATAAGGTTTACAAAGAAGTGAACTTTAATAGGTTTCCCAATAAGGAACTGATAGTGCATTATCGACTTTTGAATGAGGTGGGAGGAATGCTATAGGCCCACATCCATCCCTAGGGTATACTTGAACAGGGTGCTGGATTTACCTCCTAGTTAAAACTAGAAGGAATTTGAAAAAGACCAAATGAAGAGTTAAAATCTGTTCACTCAACCCTCCTGTCGGGCATTTAAGACCACATGTCATAATTTGAGTCAAGTTGCCTGGGATGGTATACAAATTATTTGGGGATTGTTAGAATAGAATAGAATAGAATAGAATAGAATAGAATAGAATAGAATA
>NW_026058391.1:0-36706 GCF_023721935.1 Panthera uncia
TTTTTGTTTTTGTTTTTGTTTTTGTTTTTGTTTTTGTTTTTGTTTTTGTTTTGTTTTTTTTCTGACCCCCTACACAACTTTGTAAAGAGTCTCCAAACCCTCCCTACATTATACTTCTTTAATTGTACCAGCAGTTTCTTTTTATGACCCTGACTCATACATGAATTTCCTAGTTACAGAAATCAATAGACTTAGAGGTTTTTTTTTTTTTTTTTCTCTTTTTCTTCTTCTTTTTTTTCATGTTCAAAGCTAGAAGGTAAATATTTTCTACTAAGAATTTGAGGCAACTGAAGTGACAGTTTGGTTTAGAGCTGAGTTATAGAACTACAGCTATTAGAAAATATAGTTTCATTTTTCTGACAGTTTGTTCTCTGCTGTCTAGGGGATTTACATTTTCTTTTCCTATGGATAAGGTCAGAGTATGATGGATTAAACATTAAGAATAACTTTAAAAAAATCGTTTAAACCAAAGCATGCCCCAAATGACAATATCTCTGAAGGTTTCTATTTTTAAATTCTTCATTTAAGGTCAGTGATTTGGAAATCCAGTCAAAATCTTGTTACCAAATTAGTGTACTTATTGATATTAATAAAATATTAAGTATTATAGATGATCATCTAAGCCAGTTTTTGACACAATGCCTAGGGTCTTGTCAACCAAGGAATGACAAGGTGCTAAAATGTAAGCAAAGCATTTATTTTGGGGTCTTAGAATTAGAATTTGGGGAGCATAGATTGAGGTAGAAAACTAAAAAGTGTTCCATTGAGGAAGTCATTTAGGGTTTTTTTTTTCTTTAATAAAAATTCAGAAATTGCAATGAATTACATAAGTTGTCTTTCGATTATTCTGATTGGAGGGTAAGTTTGAATTTACAATTCATTACCTTACTTAGGTCACTTCATCAGTTTTTAGGAAAAAAAAAACACACTTTTCATTGTCCTCAGAAATTCCTTTATCAGCATTTTCCCCATTTTGGTTTCTCCTGGCATCAGCAAAAGCTCAGCAGTTCAACAATATGGAGCTGTAAAGACAAAATAGAGTTACTTAGGTTGCCTTGTCCGCAAGGCCTATAGCTTTCCCTTCAGACTCTGAGTAACCAGCTTTTGGCAATTCCTGACTTTCCCTTTTTATTTTTGAATTTGAAAACAGAGAAAGAAGAGTAAATGCATATGTGTCTTGCTCATGAAAGCAGGCACAAACAAGATGGAAAACAGCCAAAGCAGAATGGTAACAGAGAAAATATAGTAACAGCTGATTAAGAGGTAAAGTTCTCTGCCTTTGGTGGATGTAGGAGAAAATACAGAATTGTGAGGACAGAGATACTGGAACAAAATCCAGGTCAGTCTTTACACAGAGAAGAATGATTTAGGATGAGAAAGAACAAAGAGTGACCAAATGGCCTTTTCTCTTTGACTAGGAATTCTACTCGAAAAGTCTCTCTTCCCTCTGGACATCATGGTAAGATAGACCGAAGTCTCTGGCTAGCTATACATTCATGGTTCTAGGTCAAGTAGGAAACAAATTTGGTACTATTTTACTTTCAGGCCATGCAAAATTGTGCCCCTTTGTCACCAAGAATATTAAACACATTGCAAAGCATACATAAAACAATCAACCCAAAGCTGGACTTTAAGGGTATTGAGCCAACTTAAAATTTTAGGGCTCAAATGTGGGGTTGCTTCTTGGTTTTTCTGCTTTGAGAAATAACAAGTATATGTCTATCATGTGCGGACTTCTTTTTAAAATAAACATTATAAAAGGTAGTTTATCACTAAGCCAAAATGAAAGAAAATTAAAGTATCAGAATGACTGTGGCTCTAATATTTTAGCAGGAGTATTTTATATGCATTATTATATCATTATTATATCATTATTATATCATTATTTTATATGCATGCTGAAGATAAATGTTTAGAAAACACCATGTACAATTTTAAATAATGCAGAAAATGTTAAAATATTAATATTTTCAAAAAACTTTTATCTTCCCATTATGTCAGCCTTCTCAAAATTAATCATATCATACAATATAATTATTTAAACATGAAACTATTCCAAGAAATATAGAAAATACAATAAGGATAGCACATTTTGATAGGTATTCTTCTCACTGCAGAAATAAGAGAGATATGATAAATATTTTCTTCAGTGACTAATTTAAACACCCAACATAGAGATAAATAATCTGTTATTAATATTCATTTAAAAATTATTTAAAAGTTATCAAGGGAAATTGAGTTCTGACAATTTAGTTTTACTATTCAGAAGCTTCTATTACTAATTAAAATTATGTTTTCAATTATTCAAATATTTACACTTTCAAAATAACATTTACATTTAACTCTTATTTATACTTTACTAATTTTGTTCCATTGGGAAAATAAAATATAATTATACATATGAAAATATATGATTATATAGATGATCAAATGCATATCACTAACTAGGCAAACTTTTCTGATGTAGGTTGCATTCAGAACAAAATAAAAGAAGTAAGTATACTATGTAAGTATGCCTCTTATACAGCAGACATTTACTTATTATTCTGTCCATTGTCATAATTCTGAATTGGTCTTTTGCTGACTTCTAGTCCAGTCCCAAAATTTTGGCATAATATTCACAGTGCAGCAGAGATTTCCAAGAAGCATTCCGTGCAAGTGAATTGAAGTACTGATTTAATTTGTCTACATATTTTTAGAGACTCATTATCAACACATAGAATGCTGGAGATATAATGGCTCAAAGAAACTATAACAAAACAATATACCTAAAAATTTAAGTTGACAATGACCCAGTAAAAAAAAAAGGGGGGGTGGGGAAGTGAAAGTAAAATCTCTATAGAGAAGACCATTAGAAAAAAAAATACAAAATATACTGTCAACATGGAAACACAGTAAAATAAGTAAAATAAAAATAGTAATATTCAAGAAATAATAGAAGAAAAATTTCATGAAGCAATGTAAAGTGAAGTTGTTGATCTAGAAGCATTTAATAAAAAATAATAAAAATACCAAGACACCGTTCGATAAAATTACTAAGCTTTAAGTGGAAGAAGAACAAAAAACATTGGAAAACCTAAGTGGTCTTCTGCTCAGTTTTTCCACAGCAGAACATTATCTAGCCACTTTATGTAAAAGCATAACTCAACAGTTTTACACAGAGTCAAATGTCCTTATCACATGAAACGGCCATCATCAAACATTCACGTTAGGGAAATAAAGCAGGCATTTTTTGTTTGTTTGTTTGTTTGTTACAACAGACTATTAAAAGATAAAGTTATACCAATGAAAATATAAAACATTAAAAATTGTGTCCTCAGGAGCTGATAAAAAACGACTGAAATATATCTGTATACTTATTGTGAGGCTTAGAATAACAACGTAATTTTAATTAACTTTTAGGATATGGACTTGCCGTACCTAATAATGATTTGTTGAGAGAGGAGAGAAGAAGCTATAAAAATTATTTTTATGAATCCTGTTTAAGGTAGAATATTTTTTAAAAACATGTGTTTCTGGGGCGCCTGGGTGGCTCAGTAGGTTAAGCGTCAGACTTCAGCTCAGGTCACGATCTCGCGGTCTGTGAGTTCGAGCCCCGCGTCAGGCTCTGGGCTGATGACTCAGAGCCTGGAGCCTGCTTCCAATTCTGTGTCTCCCTCTCTCTCTGCCCCTCCCCCATTCGTGCTCTGTCTCTCTCTGTCCCAAAAATAAATAAACGTTAAAAAAATAAAAAAAAATAAAAATAAATAAAAAAACATGTGTTTCTGCTTTTCCTTTTAGTTGAGAAACCACCCATCTAAAATTTGTATACGGTGTGAAGTAAGAACGGAAATTTTTGCTTCCATAAGTTTATCTAGTTTTTTCAGCTTTGTTGTAAAGATATTTCTTTTCTATTTATTTTCCCTTTGACATTTTAGATAATCCATCATAAAGATGTGAACATATTTATAGATGCTCCATCAATTTACTTGCCATTCATTATGCCAATATAACACTCTCTTGAATAATGCAGCTTTATAATAAGTCTTGAAATAATAATGTGAGTCCTCTGACTTTATTTTTTTTCCAAGACTGCTGTGGTTATCAGGTTTCTTTGTATTTCCACATTAATATCCATATACACCTTAGCATGGAATTGTTTGTTTCTATTTTGTATTAAAAACTGCTGTAATTTTTACTGACATTGAAATGAATTTACAGATCAATTTAAGAAGAATGGGCATTTTATTGATAACATTTCATATGAACCTGTATTTCTCCCCATTTTCTTTCTTAAATTTCCTCAGTAATTTTTGTAATTTTCAATATAAAATCTTGCATATATTTTGTTATATTTATTCCTAGATAGTATATGCTTTTAATTATTTTATTATGAATATAATTTTTATTATAATTTATTTGCTTTTTACTCATATGTAAAAATACATTATGCTTTTATATATTACCTTATTTGTTACAAAATTGTTACAATTATGTATTATTTCTAGTAGCTTTTCAAGTAGCTTCTTTAGTTTTATTTGCATGAGCAATCATATCATTTGCAAATAAAGACAATTTTGTTTTTCCTATTCAGTCATTAGGCTTTTATTTTTCTTGTCTTTTTTATTAAAGTTTGGGCCTATGGTAATATGTTGACAATAAGTAGTAACTTTCAGGGAAATTATCCAATATTGTACCGTTAAATATTATCATAAACATAGATGTATTTGTATATTGTAGAAATAAACATATAACACCCAAATGAGAGTAAACTGAAGCTATTTATTCATAATTAGTTATAAAAAGTGTCAGCGACAATCACTTTTGTTTTGCAGAGACTCAAATTCAGGCAGGGGAATGAAAAGGCACTATAGCTGAAGAAAAGGGAAAGCTTCAGAATATTGTAGTTATAGAGAAGCTGGAGGTGAGCTAAGTAGAAATGAGGTAGCTGATGTGAATCAGTTTAGGGAGATATTTAATCTTCTCTGGTTGATCCTAAGTTGGCAGCAAGGGGGAAAATAGAGAAGATGCTAGTTACTGCCAAAATCATGTCTGTTCTGGGTGAATTGATACAGAAGTTGTGGTTTGATTTCCTGGGCTTTTGCTTCAGAGATTGTGGGTTAGAGTTCTATTCTCATATATGATATGACCTCCCCACCCTCCCCAATTTGGTCATTATCTTGCCTGCAAGAGACTGACTAATTTAGGGAAGGCTAGGGATTCAGATATTCCCTATTTGAGAATGCTTCAATTGTGTCCATTTTGGAGAATCATATTATGAGATCTTCTTGGATATTTTATAGTTTTATAGTAATTTCAATCTTCTGAAGAGAAAGTGGCTGTAAAAAGGCAGTTAAGACTTTGGATGGAATGCAACGGGTTAGAGTCATGATCATTATAACAAAAACAAGAACAATCAATAGTTACTGTAAAATGCTTCAGAACCAGGAGTCCCAATTGCCCAACTCACTCCAAAAGAATAAATCCTACACGCTTTTAGGGTCAGCCTTAGAGACTTATGTAGCTTATTCCTGAAGGCAGTGAGAACTTGTTTTATCTTGCTTTAGTAATCATATATATTTTTTTAATTTATATTTTATAATGCCTTGACACCTTGGGGCTCTGTAGACTACCCCTCTTAGGGTTAGCTAAGTCCTAGAGCTAGTCATCAACTTGCTCCTGGTTATGCCTTTTATATGCAAACCAACCAATCTGTAGTACTAGATAACTAGAGACCACCCATATAGCTCAGAGCACCCAAATCCTTCAAAGGATTCAATCCTAAACCTACTCAGCTGCCTACCCTGCCTCATCCATTCCTTCCCCAGAAAAAGCACAATAAAGACTCTGGCCCATGATTTCCTCTTGTTCCTCCTTCCTCCTGACTGACTGGTGCTTCTCTATGTTCCCCTGCCTTGCTGCATGGGGTACCCTGCCTCATGTTTCTAGACATCTGAGTATTAAAAACCTCTTCCTTTTTGACAGTAATTTCCTTGCCTCCATGTGCCATTATATCCTCATGAAAACAAAATCTTGGGTACATTTTAAAAACCCCGCCTGGTTCACTGATTGAAATGTAAAAATATTAGCAGTAACAGATACCACCATGACTGGCTAACAAGAAATCTAGAGCAATAAATTCATCCATCATTACTTATTCCAATGAATTGAGAATCATCAGAGCTCTGTCTAGGGAGGAATTAAAATTTTTGATTACTTCTACCAAAGTTAGTGATAAGTGTCTTACAGGTTTTTGTTTTTTTTTTTCTATTTTTATGACATCCCACCCTACTAGTGGGAACCCAGCTGTGATTGTTCACACAAACTTTGAGTCAGTAATTCTTCCAGGTGAAATTCTCAATAAACAAGGGAATCATTGATTTTAGAACTTGCATCTGAGTCAAAATTTCTAGCCATAATGATTTATAATGTTAGGGTCACACTGTGCAGACAAGTCTTAGACCATCATTTCTAAAAGTCATGAGGCATTAGTCTCATGACAGACATCCTGGACACAAAGAAAGTAGTATAAGAGAAAGCCACATGAAAATCTCAGAAAAGAGGAGTTGTTCAAGACCTGAGGTGGAGGGCACCTGGGTGGCTTAGTCAGTTGAGTGTTTGACTCAATTTCAACTTAGGTCATGATCTCATGGTTTATGAGTTCAAGCCCCACATCAGGCTCCACACTGCTGGTGAGGAGTCTGCGCCAGATTCTCTCTCTCTCTCTCTCTCTGTTGCAAAATAAATAAAGTAAAAAAAAAAAAAAAAAAGACACGTGGTGGAAACCAGGGCCTTACATTGGCTGGGTTCCATATTTGGATTTCTGTTAGTCAGCTCCCATTGACAAGTATTTGAGCCATTGTTCAATGAAGCTGGCTGAGTTTAAAGTGAAAATAAACCAGAACCACCTAGATTTTAATCAATAGATTGTAATAATGTATTTGCTTTTCTGAGAGAGACACTAATAATGTCACTTTTAATTATTTTAATTATTTAAGGTCCTTTGTCCATTTTAGTGCAAGTGGAATGCCATCAGCTAAAATTCCCTATACTCTTGTTTGGTGAAACAAGAATTGTTCAAAAATTTTATCATGAGACTGATGATGGATGCTGCATATCCAGCAGTCAGTAAGACTGAAGGCATTTTCCAATGTTTGGGATAATCTAAGAATAGTATTAGAATGAAAATATTCTGAGTTGATGATGATAATAAATAAGGAAAGAAAAGAGAAAAAAAGGCAACTATGGGTAGATAAAAAGAAGAGGTCTGTGAAAATAGAAGAATTTTACTAATTTTACTAATTTTTTATATCTAACTATATCTATACAGAGCGAGCGAGAGAGAGAAAGAGCACAAAAGCAAGCTCTCGGCTGTGTCTCCTTATAAAACTCTTCTTCATGATCTATCTTGGGTGTAAGCTGTTTACTATCAGGGATCATTAACTGGTTCCAAAGATCTTGTATCAGCAACTTACTTCCAAAGATCAGGTGTTTCTAAAGGATATCTGAGAAACTACAGTTTGAGGTCCCCTACTAGAATTGCCTTCGAAAAAAAAAATTTTTTTTTTTTTGCATTTCTGAGTAACTTCTTTAGTTGTGAAAAATAAATCCAAGAATTGATCCCCTGGAGTCCCCCTGTTGCATTTGTAAACAATAGTACTTATCAAGGTCCCATGAAAGTAACTATCATCAAATATTGGAAAATGCTTGCAAAATATCGCAAAATAACAAAAAGCTTCCTTAAGAATATGCAGTAATATGGTTTTAATCTTGATGATTGCACTGGATATAGTACAGGATTCCCTTGGTATATTGTTATATCTGAGTGAAGCAGAGCATAGTCTAATATCAGAGATAAAATCCCTAAAATCTCTAAATGCATGGTTGTTTCCCCTACCAATTTACAGGAACTATAAACGATATGTTCCCAAGGGAGTGAACTATATGGCCACAAGGGCTGGTAGAGGTATCTTCGGCCAAGGAAACTGAAAGGTTTCTGAAACTTTTCTTAATTTTTATTTAACAATGCCAGTGGTTCTTTAATCTTTTCCAGAAGATTGTAGATGATAAGGAGAGTGTACTTTTTGAGATATCATTGTTACAATGGTTATGCTTGATAGACTAGTAAATACACACACACACACACACACACACACATATATATATATATACACACACACACACACACATAACCAATGTACCATATATATTATATATGTACATATATATGTATAATATATATAATATATGTAATATACAATATATATAATATGTATAATATATATATTGGTTATGGAGTGCTTCTTCCTGTTCCAGATTTGGCTTTCCCTTTGAAGTGAAACTTTTAGTATAATGCTGTTGGCTTACTTGCCCCATTTACTGACTCTGCTCCAGGATAGTGGAGTGAAGTACCTATTGAGAGAGTCTGAAATGAAAACTTAGAAATGCATATCACCGACTAATTTTTGTGTTTTGCCACATGGAGACTCACAGAAAGCACCCATTCTGCTCTTCCAGGAACATGTGCATTGTCTGTGAAATGAGTCTTGTTCTGGTTCAGTGTTGCTTCTTGCTGGATGGATACGTCTATGGAACACTGAGACTCAAGTTTAGAAAGGTGACTCACATCGACAAGATGACACTATATTCTATAAGACCTTTTTTATCCATATAAAAGTTATTTTTTCTCTCTTCTTCCTTGTAATGAAAGCATAATAGTTCTGCATTTTTATCCTAATGTGCTCTTTTTAAAATTAATTTAGGAACTGGGGTGCCTGAGTGGGTCAGTTGGTTAAGCATCCAACTCAGGTCATGATCTCACAGTACATGAGATCAACCCTCCATCCAGCTCCATGTTGACAACGCAGAGCCTGCTTGTGATTCTCTCTTTCTCTCTCTCCCTCTCTTTTTGCCCCTCCCCTGCACATGCTTTCTCTCTCTCACAAAATAAACAAATAAATAAACTTAAAAGAATTATTTTAGGAACTAGCCCACACATACAATAATTAGTCTTTCTGCACAAAATTGTATTTATCTTTTATTATAATTAAATACAATTATTTTCATGTTCAATTTTATAAAATGTTTCTTTACCTGTTTCTTTATTTATCTATATACTTTAAAGAAATACCTGGAATGCTGTTCAACACATTTTTTAAAATGCTGATTATTTATTTTGAAAGAGATAGAGTGAATGAGTGCATGAACAGGGGAGGGGCAGAGAGAGAGAGAGAGAGAGAGAGAGAATTCCAAGCAGGTTCTGTGCTGTCAGCATGGATCCCACATGCAGGGCTTAATACCATGACCACAAGATCATGACTTGAGCTGAAATTAAGAGTTGGACATTCAACCAACTGAGTCACCCAGGTGCCCCAACGGAATACTGTCCAACAAATTTTGACAATGGTTGCTTCTTGATGGCAGAATTTGGGGTGATTAATTTAGTATCAGGTTCATTATTTTATACATTTAATGGCTTGATGTTTTAGTCCATTCAGGATGCCATAATAAAATACCATAAAACTGTGATTTGAATAACAAAAATTTGTTTGTCACAGTCTGGAGGCTGCAAAGTCCAAGTCAGGGTGTTAGCATGGTAATTGTGATGAAGGCTCCTTTCCTGGCATGCAGATGGCTGCCTTCTAACTATGTAAACATATGGCCAGGAGGGTGTGAGGGAGGGAGATGGAGAGATGAGAGAGAGACACAGAGTGTCTGAGAGCCAGCTCTCTAGTATCTCTTCTTACAAGTCTCTTCTTCATGATGACTACTTATCCTATCATGAGGGCCTCATTCTTATTACTGCATCTAAACCTAATTATGTCCCAAAGGACCCATCTTCTAATGCTGACTTTGAGGATTAGGGCTTCAACATATGAATTCTGGGATAATACAAGTATTCAGCCCATAATATTTGCATTTGAAATTACTGAGAATTTATTTAAACTAAAAAGTAATAGGGTCATCATTATTGATAAGAAAATAATTTGGGGAGGCAGGGAAGGGCCCCAGTCTTTGCTTTACTAGCTGATGAAATGCTCACATAGAGTTGAAAGTAATTGTTTACAATTTCCTTTTGAGGATAAAGAGTTTGCTAATTTTAAACCCAAGAAAATCTCAATAATCTATAGCCTAATGTCACTAAGTACATAAAAAAGTGTCATTCTATGAAATGTATAATATATCTGACAATGCATTGTGGAGATATCTAGAATTATTAGAATTACTAAAAGAGTTTAGCAAAGTTGATGGATATAAGATAAAATATCCAATTCAATTGCATTTCCATAACTGGGAAATATTTAGGAAATATAATTTTCATAAATATAGTTTAGTAGGTGCTAAAGTAAGATGATTTATAATAAAAAAGACAATGCATTCTTACCTCACCTTGTAGATGTAATCAAGAACATGAATATGAAAGATAACACTTTTAAAGTATGAGCTCAAATTGTCAAAATTATTGTTAAGGACATCTGCCCTTCCTGAATCAGCAATAGTTAAGGGAAAATAATCATAAACATAATGAAGGTATTTGCAAAAATATAGCAAACAACTGAAATTCATAACATAATAAGCTTCTATTAATTATTTAGAAAAAGACAAAAACATTAAAATAGGAAAATATATAGGCAAGCATTTTAAACAATAAAAATATTAATGAAATGAAAATATAAAAAAAAGTGCCAAAGAAAAACTATAACATGAGATATAACTTCACCATACTTCAGGTTACAAGTTGTTAGACTTGGTTCATCTTTGTGTGAATTAAGATTGAGGCAATGAACATTTGTCTATACTGCTTGTTAACATGAAATTGTTGTGATCACATTGTATAACAATTTAACATTATTTAGCATAGTAAATGTTAGCATTTAACAAAGTTAAGCATGCACAAACCTAGTAATCCATTAATTCCATTTCTAGACAAATCTTTTCTCATGTGCTTTGGGTCACAAGTACACAAATGGTCACAATAGCATTGTTAATTTTTTTTTAAAATGGCGTACCTCGGTGATTCAGTCAGTTAAGCACCTGACTTGATTTCAGCTCAGGTCATGATCTCACAGTTCAGTTCATGGGATTGAGTCATGCATCAGGTTCTGTGTGGACATTGCAGAACCTGCTTGGGATTTTCTCTCTCTCCCCCTCTGTCCTTCCCCAACTAGTGCACCTTCTCTCGTTCTCTCTCTCTCTCTCTCTGTCTCTCTCTCTCTCTCTCTCCCTCAAAGTAAATAAACTTTTTAAAAAATGGAAAAAAATAATGTTTAATAGTGACAGGAAAATTAAGCGTGATCTACTCATTTATTTGAATACTAACACATACATCAAATTGGATTATTCCAAGAACATTAGAGAGAAAAAATAGCAAAGTAAATCTTGAAGAGGAACAACTTGGTGGAAGAATTTCCTCTGTTTCCTCAGATATTAAGGCATTATAAGATACAATGCTTCAGACAGAACTATATTTATGAAAGTATAGACAAATCAATCAAGATTGATTAGAGGAGCCATAGACAGACTTATGCAAATGTAGATACTTAGCTTTTGTCAAAATTCCATGGTCCAATGTATTTAAGCTGATAAGGATAGAAATGGCAGTCCGTTCAATAATTATTATGGTACTGGTTGTATGCTTACATCAGAAACAAAAACAAAGAAATAAAAATCTTGGCTTCTAAAACACAGCCTCACCAAATCAACCATGCTAATTGTGGATCTAAAAATCAAGACAACAGCATATAGAATAAAACATAAGAGGTTGTGTTCATGACCTTAGAGTACAGGCAAATCAATTTTTCTTTAAAGAGTCCAATAGAAACATTTATTAGAGACTCGAAAACACACACAAAACAATTTAAAAGGCTAATAAACATAAGAAAACATGCCCAATAGCTTTAGTAATTAAAGGGCTAAAAAGTCAAATTGCAGTATGCCCACCCAAAAGGCTGATAATTCTCGAAAAGACCAAGTGTTGAAACAGATGTAGTTAAGTGGGAATACTCATATATGGCTGGTAGGGGCAGTCTCCCTTGTCAAACTC
This sequence comes from Panthera uncia, assembly GCF_023721935.1. Lineage (NCBI taxonomy): Eukaryota > Metazoa > Chordata > Mammalia > Carnivora > Felidae > Panthera > Panthera uncia. Next base: position 12,023 of record NW_026058391.1, read on the forward strand.
CCTCATCCCTCTGACATTTCTTGGGAGTTCACTTTTCAAATACAAACCAATAATCCCCAATCATCTCCTGTATTAGGGAGATGGCCTACTGTACCCCTGCCTTAATCACCCCAAGATCGGGTACCAAATCACTAGACAAATTAACCAATTCTAAGCCTAATTACTCTTCCATACTTGTTCCTTCCCACAGAAACCACAATAAAGGCTGTTGCCCAAAATTCCTCCCTCTCTCCCTGCCTTGTAACTGACCCTGGTGCTTCACTATGTGGTCCTCCTTGCTGTGACATGTTGCCTTCTCTGCGGAACTGTGAGTAAAAAGCTATCTTCATGACTGCACTTGTTTCCTGATCTGTTGGTCTTGCTTACCTCAGATTTTCTACTAATACACTGTAGTAGAAATATATTTACTGGGGCAGTTGGGTTGCTCAGTTGGTTAAGCATCCTACTTCGGCTCAGGTCATGATCTTGTGGTTCATAGGTTCGATACATGCATCGGGCTCTGTATTGACAGCTTGGAGTCTGGAGCCTGCTTCTGATTCAGTGTGTGTCTTTCTCTCTACCCTTCCCCCACTTGTGATCTCTCTCTCTCTCTCTCTCTCTCTCTTTCTCCTAAAAATAAGTAAACATTAAAAAAAATAAACATTTATTTATCATAGGTAAAAGTTTAGGAAAAGATATTCTAAAAAATGACAAAGCACAATCATACACAGGTACCTGAAAAAGAATGAGACATTCAGAGGATCACAGGTTCAATGACATGGCTAGTGTGTGATTGGTGGGTAATGCAGAGGAGAATAAAGCTGAGTTCTAAGTTTGAGGTTAGAAAATTAGGGTAATATTGAGAAAAGAGCTGGAAGTTCTAATCACTTAATCTAGCAAAATCAACAATGGAGAATCCATGCAGAATAACATCTGGCTTTGTTTTTATTTTTATGTTTTTTTTCAAGTAAATTAGAAGCAGAAATATTTTGGATTTTTTTTGTCGTTGTTATTGCTTTGTTTTCTTTTGGTGACTTCTTGGTTTTGATTTGGGGATGTTTTTATTTTTAATTTATTTTTCCTTTTGTGATACCTAAAGACAACCTCTTGTTTACATGTTAAAATGTGATCATACTACTTCTTACATATATATTTATATAACTATAACTATATAGTTATAACTATATGATATGTATAGTTATATATAAAGTTATGTATATATAGTTATATATAAAGAATAATTAGGCAAAAATCCATCATAAGCAACCATATTTATTAGGTGATTTTGTATGCAAGATAGCATGTCATAGTCTTAAAGAAATACATTTCCTTATTAGAATAACCACTAACTCGAATTGTGTATCATTTCAACAATAAAAACTTAAAATACATATTCTGATAAAAGGGAATTTTGAATTTGTGAATGCTTGCTTTTCATCTGATTAAAAAAAGAAAAAAAAAGAAATGTTTATGTTTTAAAAGACAACCTATCTTTTGAGATCTGAAGAATTTTTGTAAATATGTATTAAAATCCTCTGTGCTTTGATTGGTTGACAAATTAACTTTCAATTATCTAGACATTAATATATTATATGTTTATTTAAGATATTTTATTACAGTATTTCTGACATATCTATCCATATCTATATCTAGACAATATCCACATGAACAGCAGAGTGGGAGCTTGATCCTGTTCCAAGGAGTTTGTTACTGAAATATGAAATATAGTTTCTTCATATAGTAGTTCATATCTAACTTTCTTCCCATTAGAAATTTGTGGTTGGTTGTTTTTCAGAAAAATTCTATCAATTTGATACAAAGTGTATCACAAATAGTATATAATGAATATTTCATAAACTGAAATTTTTATTTTGCTCCCGGTTGATAGAGCCGTCTTTTTTTTTTTTTTTTTTTTGTAAAGTAGACTTTGAGCCCAGTGAAGAACCTGAACTCAGAATCCTGAGATCAAGACCTGAGCTGAAATCAAGAGTGGAACAATTAATCGACCAAGCTACCCAGGTGCCCCTGTAGAGAATCTTATATATGAAGCTATATAAAATGAATTACTATTTAAATATATTCCAAATAGGTATTACAATAGCTTATATTTAAAAACTTGAAATAAGTGAACTAATTTATATTTAGGTAGGTAAAAACAAAGAGCACATTTCCATCATCTATATTTAAATACTCTTTATGTATTATAATTAAAGGCTGTTAGATTCTTGTATCTCTAAATTGTATACTATTACTTGAGAGAAAATAAATGTATATTTTCCCAGAAGTTATCACATAAACACAATATTAAGTAAAGTTCAAAATTGCAAGTAAAAGTAAAAATCAAGTAATCATTTAATTTGGAGCAAATACTGACACAAATTTATCATTATAAATGCACAGTAAACAGAATAGTCAAGTCTACTGGTTGCATCATGAATTATTTATCAACACTTAGAGGTGCATAATCAGAACAAGATATGTGAACTTGCTCTAGATTTTCAAGGATGAAAAAATTACATATTCAATAGCATTGCAAAATAAGAAAAAGGGATGATCTATTAAAATATTTTCCTGAGTAGATATCAGCTAAAAACCATGCCAAATACATATACACACTGGAATTCTACTGAAAAGTTTTCCACCAAAAATTAAAAAAAAAAAAATTCTTAAAACTTCCTAAAACCTTTGCATGTTAATTATATCTCAATGAAGATCAATTTAAAAGGCCCCAAGTGTTCAAAATTATAATACTAATAAGGAAATATGTATTAATTTTAAATTTAATTTTAAAAAATTGATATATGCTATCAGCATGGTGTCAATAGGGGCCTGGGTAGCTCAGTAGGGAGAGCATGTGACTCTTAATCTTGGGGTCATGAGTTCAAGCCCCACACTGGGTGTAGAGTTTACTTGAAAAAAAAAATACTAAATTAGAATTGATTAATGGATTTAGAATTAAATTGTTTTTGATTATTTGGAGGTAATATTTTAGCTGTAAGTTTTTCAAGGTTTGTATTATGCAGTCAGCATTGATATATTTACTTGAGGAAGTGTACAGCCCAAAAAGTTAAAGATATTTAAGACATCATATTAATTATGCTTGTGTTTTTATATAAATGTATTAAAATATATAATAGTAAAAGAATATATAATGTATAAGTTTATTGATTAACTGGCAAGTTGGATCACAGTTGCTCACAATATTATAACCAAAACTGAGATAGAAACTGGACTATATATAGTTTGACTAATAGAGAAAAAACTCCTAAAATGAAAAAAAAGAAAGCAATAGTGAATTCAATTGTGAAATAACTTGTGTAACTGATTTAAAAATAATATCAAATTAGAAGTAAAATAAATTCTAGTACAAACATTTAAGAAACATAAAACAATTTTCAGTAGTATGAACCTTTCTTAAAATTTTCAAAATGGATATTATAATTAAAAAATTAATTAGACGTTTGGGTCATTTTTCCCCTATGACTGATTCATAGTAAATTCCTCATCATCTCCCTTTTGAGATGTATACACCAAGTTAATATTTTCAATATCTCTAGAGATTCTTTATTTCATAGGGATTTGGTCTGTTATTTAAACATAATAAGCAGAGGGAATAAGTTCATGCTTATAAGTGCTTCTTTAGGCTACGGCAGGTCAATATCCAAACCCACACATACTTTTCCAAGGTGTTCTTGCTACAGGTACGTGCACACAGTGGCCACATGTGGACTATTATTATATAATATTCATATGACTCACCATTATTTTCTAAATTACAATCAGCCTTTATAGTAGTACTTGACTCAACAGCCTAAACATCATGTGACCCGGGGTTGATATTAAGTCCAGGGCTTCTGCCAGCTGCTCAGCTTTGTTAGGAATCTTACTGTGAAAGGTTTACTCAACATAACAAGGTTGACATTACTAGACTTTTAGAACACTTCTCCTAACAGTTCTTAAACTCATTTTGCAATTTTTTCTTCCTGTCTTCTTTCAGTTCAAAATAAAACACTTTTGCAAAAATCACACAAAGCTTATTTTTACACCCTAAGTGAAACGTTGCAGGATTTTTTACCAGAATACCAGGGAATCCTTGTCTCACTGCTTTGAAGAATGAAGAGGTGGACACAAAATGAACAGCAGGCAAAAGTTTATTAGAGTATGAGATTAGAAAGGAAGAATGGTGGGAAAGCTCTCTTTACAGAGAAGGGGGCATTCAAAAATGAATGCCCACCAACAATAGGCAAGGGTCTTTCTTTTATAATGTTCTGGTAGCTCTCCCCTTCCCTTCCCCCTTGTTCCTTCCCAGGTTCTATCCTTATTGGCTGGATAACTCTAAGTAGTGACTTGTCCATTCCTGATTGACTAGTTTCCATTGTATGAGGGGTGGTCTATGGCCACACCCAACCTTTGGAGTAGGTGGTGTCAGTTACATTTCAAGAGGGATCTTAGCCTGAGGGAGTTTGCTGTGATCAGATGTCCCAGCCTTGCTCCAAAATATGTCTTTCTCCACCCGGGGACCTCTGGTCCTAATCCTTTCCCTCTCTGCCTATTTTATCTTATTTTATTTATTTATTGACTTATTCATTCATTCATTCATTCATTCATTTTCTTTTTTTTTTTAATTTTTTTTTCAACATTTTTTATTTATTTTTGGGACAGAGAGAGACAGAGCATGAACGGGGGAGGGGCAGAGAGAGAGGGAGACACAGAATCGGAAACAGGCTCCAGGTTCCGGGCCATCAGCCCAGAGCCCGACGCGGGGCTCGAACTCACGGACCGCGAGATCGTGACCTGGCTGAAGTTGGACGCTTAACCGACTGCGCCACCCAGGCGCCCCTCATTTATTTTCTTATCATACTAGAAGTGTTAGTGCGTACCTTCTCTACATTCAGTATAAAAATTAAAAAAAATAAAAAAAAAAACACCTGGGGAAGACATTAAACATAAGCAGAACACAAAACACAAAAATAAAACAGAAAAAAAAATTACACCAGTTAACATTTTCTATTGCAAAAATAAAATTATAATTCTTTGGAAATATTTTAAAACTGATTTAGGATATTATTTGATGAGGGAAACTTTATATTTTATTTTGTATCATAAGATTATAGAAGTTAAGATTTTTATCTGGGCAACTCCGTATGTTTTCATAATAGTAAGCCATACGAATTTTTGCAGAAAATCACATTAGTCTATAATGGCTCTTAACACACAACATCATAAATTCAAATCTATGCTAATTATGGATGTAAAAAATCAAAGCAATAGGATATAGACTATAAAGTAAGTGGTTGTTTACGGCTTAGGTGTAAAGAAAAATCAGTTATAAAAAAGTCCAACAGAAAGGTGTAAGAAACTTGAAAAGACATATAAACAATTCTAGATTTAGTAACAGGATACTGTTTTAAACTTCAAGTTTTTTTTTTTTTTCTCAAATAGTGTCATTTTGTCATGCGCCTCTGAAAATGAAAACCTCCAATACAAATCAATAATCATTTATCATAAGAATTAAATGTTACCTCAGAGGATGCTTTACAACTGAGCTTAGATGAAATTTTAATTATTATTTTCAAGACACTTAGAAAGTTAACAAGCAAAGCCAACTCAAAACAACCTTTTGTTTCTACTGCCTACAAGTCTTGAGAATGGCTTTGAATATGTGCTCAAAAAGATGATTATAATTTGATTTGTTTCAACTTATTGGATTGAAATGATCTCATGTAAATTTTAGTCCCTCCCAACCTGGATTAAAAATATATTTGGGTTAAATCAATTGTGTAGAGTTTTGTGGAATGATAAACACCTTAAAATAGGAAAATTTTGTTTGAGTTAACGGTAAGTAGAATACAGATAACAAATTCTTTGCAATTTCAGATTTGAAATTAAGAAGAAAACTACAACTTTATGTATCTGAACTTACTGTGACAGTGTCACAAATGATAGAAATAAAGTTTCACACTTCCTAAAGATTTTGAACATGTTCTTTGGTCATATTGTAAAATGTACTTAAAATACTAAATAATTTTCTACTACGAAAAGGAAGCATTCAACTCGAAAGTCATACCTGTTTGGCAGTGTCTAGATATTGCTCAACGAGAATGATGCGGCAGATAGATATGTATGCCCACCGATGTAATCAACATGTCAAGAATAAATATTATAAATGGCAAAGACTACAACCTAGAAATATGAAAAAAAATTTCAGTAGAATACAGACAGATAATATTAGGAATGAATTGAAGTGACTAAGCAATTCACATTTGTTCCACTGTATATGAAAGAAAACTACACTGTATTTGAAAGAAATGACATGAAAATGACTGAAATAAACTATTGGATTTAGCAACATTATGTCACCAGACACCTACATCTTACAAAAATTTGCTTTTTAAAAACCCTATCATTCAGGTAATTATGATAGAATACATATTTTTTCCTGAACAAGGAGGGACAAGAAGTAATGAAAGGCCTAGGAAGAGGGACAAGATACTGAAGTCCGTAGACTGTCAATCATCAAGACGTCAAAACCCGTAGTAGTGCAGGACTTAAAAAAGTGGGTGATGAGTGAAATGGATGGTAGAGATAATAGAAGGGGAGATATTTTAAATTATTTTTCAAATATCGAAATACTTTTAAATATCAAGAAACAATTGTTCTCTAAAACAAGAAAGAAGAAAAGTTATTGTAGATATGGTGGGTCCAGTAACTGAAGGATAAGATTTCAGGGAATTATCAATTTGTGGTAAAGGTCCTGGTGAATGACAGGGGCTTCAGTGGAATGTCTTTGAAAGCCAAAAGCAAAATTTTTCACAACTGAAAGAGACCAAATGGTTTGAAAGAGCAATCAGAAGTGGAAAGCTGGTGTAGATAGATGCATGACATAAGCAATAAATGGGCAAGATTTATTTGTAATGTTTACTTGTTTGCTTGTTTGCACAAGGAAAGAACAATGATAGCCTGGTCGCTGTAAATGAACACCAAATGTATATATACCTAACCTCTTTATCGTTAGGTATGTGAAGCTGGGGTGGACAAAAGTAGCACCTCACGGAAAGAATCACTGAACACTGGGTCCAAGTTTTCACTGAAACTATGGATACATGTATCCAAGAAGACCTATCAAGATGTGGGATTGAGGATAGGAGATTAGTTCTGGTGAAGATGCAGGACATATGCTAATTAAAGTATGATAGTAAATAACTTAAAAGTGAGAGGTAAACCAGAATACAAAACATAGAGTTTCATTCCCCATAGGCTCTTTGGGGAGGAAGAAAAATTGTGGCTTGTAAAATAATGACTTCAGGAATTGTCCTGATGACTTAAGGAATTGCCACTTTTCTGGAACATCACTCAAGGTAAAATGCTCGTGAGAACCTGACTTAATGAAAAGTCTCATAATGCTTGGACACTCAGAAAATTGTTCAGTATTATGTAAACTCTAATTGGGGTACTCAGAAGTTATGATTTACAGGGTTTTTTTTTCTTTTTTTTCTTTTTTAAAGTTTATTTATTTATTTTGAGAGAGACAGAGGCAATGTGAGTGTGGGAGGAAAGGGAGACAGAAAATCCCACGCAGGCTCCACACTGTCAGCACAGAACCAGACCCAGAGCTCGAACCCTCAAAACTGTGGGATCGTGAACTGAGCCAAAACTAAGAGTGGGACACGTAACTGCCTGAGCCACCCAGATACCCCTACAAGTGTTTTTCTGAGGTTTTTGCTACATTTATAATTTTTTCTTAGTAAACTGTGTTGCTTTCTTACCTATTAATAAAGTTAAATTTTATTAAATGAAAAGAATTCACAGTATTTACAGATTTTGTCTACTGTATGGAAAATTATAGGAATTTTGCATATGTTCAGCTTAATGTAATCATTTCTTGTGTTCTGTGGAGCGGATCCAGATTCAACAAAATTAGCTCTAATTTTGTGTCTTTTATTTGTTTCTTCTTTTGGGTTAAATATGGTTTGGAAAAAAAATGTGTTAGAAAATATGAAAGTTGTGAAAATCACTGGCTTATTAGAAAGAGTGCTCTATTCAAAGACAGAGTCCTGTCTTCAGCTTATACTAAACACTTGTTCAATTTCAATCTGTGTCCTGGATAGGAATTAAAATTAGTTTTTAAGTTTGGAAATTATTAGAGATCTTTGTTTTTTTGTGTTTATTTTTTCTGGTTTTGAAATACTTTCCTATCAATATCTTATCATTTCTTTGATTTCAACTGTGTAATGTTATTCATGGATTGGTTTATTTATCTGAAGTCATTATCTTCGTAAATATTACCTTCATATGGTTATAAAATGGATGGAGTATAAATAGTAAACAAGAGCAAAATAATCATCTGCTAAGAAAGCTCTTTTTAGTAATTGCACTAATAATTTATGGTATTTGTTTTTAATTCATTAATGGCACACGTTTTCTTTTCTGCATTTTCAAATACTCTTGGTCATTATAATGGAGTGTTTATTTATTTTTCTCCAGAATTTCACAAGTTACTGATAATAGCAAACTATAACAGGAATATTTTGTGTTATGCTTTGGTTGTTTCCTGATACTAGTCAGTTGTTCGGGACAATATCAAAATGCTGAAGAGTTTAGAACTACTTTGATAATTTTACAAATCAAAGAAAAATATTCCTTCCAGATAGCTGTCTGAGAACTAGTACATTTTACTATTCATGAATTTATTAACTACCTCCTTTGGAATGGATTATGACCAGTGTTTCAAAATGCAGTCGCAAAGTAATGCAGTCACGAAAGTTAAAAGTGCATCTTTATGCAAACATTATTTAACTAAGCTGCTATATTTCCAAAATTGACAGTGTTAAATGACTTTAAAAAGGGTTGTATTATCTTTTAATTTTTTTCTTTTTTCTTATTTATTTATTTATTTTTTTTTTGTATTACCTCTGCAAAGTAAAATGCTTTTTAAACTTCTCCTTTTGAGTTTTCAAACATTGGTATTCTTTGTCTTGAGTAGATTAAAACGTCTAGTTATAAGAAAATACTGGACTGGTTCTCCACTTTTTGGGGACCCAGTGCAAAATGAAAATAAGTGTTGTGCCTTGTTCAAAAACTAAGAATTTCAAGATGATGACAGCAGAATATCAACAAAACATGAGGTCATTACACATATGGCGAGTCTTGGGTGACTGCACAAGTCACACAAATATGATGTCTGCTGAAAGCCCATATCCAAATAGGCAAATCTTACAGATTCTTCAAACTAAGTTAAAGAGAAAATGTATTTCATTTGTGTACTCATTAATTTGTATGATTGTCAAGTAAATTGGCAACGATATTGGAATGTGTGCTCAGAATCTCATTTTACAGTTAAATAAGTAGTTCTGTATGAATTATTTTTCAAAATAAAAAAAGATTTTTCTAAGAAAAGGATTCCCAAAATAAATTAAATTAATTTATAATTTAATTCTGTGTATAAGTTCATATCATTTAATTATAGAAGTATATATTCCATTATTGATTTAAGTGGAAAGAGAAAAATAAAATGTATAATCAAACTTACTCAACTTATTTTTAAATTCCATATATCACACTGAACAAATAAGATTTGAGAGAAGAAATAAATGAGTATTTTTGAACATGCAAAAATATTTTCTTGTATTTTTGAGCCTGTTAGCAGAGCGGGAGATCAGCACTGATCCACCTCCTGCTTGAACAACTCTAATGTGATTTTCAAGCCGGTTGTAATTTCACCCAAAACATATTGCGATACGGAATGTATTTAGTATCACAGAGTTTGTCCTCCATAATAATCTGTAAGAGAGAAAAGCATTGTTCTTGAAGTTCATGGCTGTTCCTTTTGAAGGTGCACACATATTTACCTGACCAATCCTTCTTACTCTCTATTTCAAGTTATCTGGTGAAATTAATTTGGAATATAATTGATGCGCTGTCTGATCTGAATAAATGGGTATGTTACAAATGCAAATGCATTTGTGTATTTTACAGCTATGTCGTTTCAAGAACTGACTTATTTCTATCTGCTTTTTATTCACTTTTTAAAATTAGGCTACTGATGCATATTAGAATTTAATTACACCAATTAGTACTGCCACATCAGACATATGATGTGCCTTCAATTAAGAAGTACCTAATGGGTATTAGTACAATTTGGCTTCATAATTAAAGTTCTAAGAACAGCACAAATTAAACATTATGATTACAAAACATTAAAAATCTACTGGTGAAATTAAAGCTGAATATTTTAGCTTCTCCATTTAAACTGATTTTTAAAAAGGAAATCAGGATTATGTAAAAAACAATGTTAATATTATTGAAGCATTCTTAATTAAAGGGAGCAAATTATGCATGCATGCAGATATATGTATGCATAGATAATGATTAAGTATTTAAGAAAGTATCAAACATAACATTCCTGTCATCTAATACGTGTTAAAAGTTATTATTTCAGGGTTTTGTTTTGTTTCTTCTTTGTTTCTTAATAAAATCTTGAATAGCTGTGGTCCTCAGAACTACTGCTTCGGGGAGCACAGATGACAGGCAGTCCCAGTAGCTGCCCCACTGGTTGTGTGACTGTGTTTGCACTGGGGTCGATTTCTTCAGAGTGCTTCCAGACAATAACTGAGCATGGGGGTCCTGGGGGAACACCTTTCTTAGGAATTGTACTCTTCTTACAGAAGACTTTGAATTGAGGACTCCCCATTGGTCTGGCCAAAATTTATTACCACTGTGCTGACGGCTGAGAATCTTGTGTCCCAATTCTTCCTTCTTTCCTTCCACAGATATCAGAATATCATTTGATTCCCTGCACTTGCACCTACTTCTTCTCCTTAATGCTTAACAAGAAATTCTCCCAGGGGCTCCTGGGTGACTCAGTTGGTTGTGTCCAACTTTGGTTCAGGTCATGATCTGAGAGCTCCTGAGTCTGAGCCCCATATCTGGCTCTGTGCTGAAGCTCAGAGCCTGGAGGCTGCTTCAGATTCTCTGACTCCCTCTTTCTTTCCCTCCCCAGCTTGTGCTTCTTGTGTCTCTCTCTTTCTCTCTCAAAAATAAATGAACATTAAAAAAAATTTAAAAAACCAACAAACAAGTAATGCTCCCATAGGTCTTTTGCCTAACTAAAAACTTCTTTGTGTTCACTTCTTACAAAACTAAATAAATATCTTATATGGAATACACACATCTATGTGTTTAATAACTTTTGGCATTATTGGAGCTCTGTTTTTTAAAGATTATTCGATGAGATATATTTTTAAAAAATCCAAATTGTAAGAATATCTTCTAATCTGGGTTAGTTTGAATTTTCTTCAAAAGAAATAGAATATTATGAAAAATTCCAAATTGTCTACAAATAGATAATAGCCATTCACAGAAACCCTAATACTATATTCAAAATAAGGATCATGACATTTATATCCCCCTACTTGCTAGGAACTACATTTAAGTAAATATACATTTTCCCACAATTTAAATATCAAAAGAAAAGTAAGACATTCAAAACTCACTATTCTGATGGCTTTCATTGATTTATGTTAAAAATATCAAATATATTAATACCGAAAATAATATCAAACTATTTACTGATATATTTTATCTATTATTTTAAGTACCTTGTAAATTATCTTAATCATTATAAAAATCCTACAAGATCATTATTCTTTTTTATACATGAGAAACTAAGTCAGGGCACTTGGGTGGCTCGGTTGAACGACCAACTCTTGACCAGCTCAGGTCAAGATCTCAAGGTTGGAGCAACTGAGCCCCACATCAGTCTCCATGCTGGGAGTGGACAATCTGTTTGGGATTCTCTCTCCCTCTCTGTCTCTGTTCCTCCCCTTCTCACACACTCTCTCACTCTCTCCCTCTCTCAAAATAAATGAATAAACTTAAAAAAAAAATTAAAAAGAAACTAAGTCAAAGAGAGGTTTAAATGAGTGCCAAGAATTACACTGAAATAGTGTTTACTTGAGTCCACACGCACATGTATACTGACCTGGGACACACACATATGGAAAACATATATCATGGAAATTGTCTACTGAATTGTGAAGTCTTGGGTAGCAAAAAAGTTATGCAAAGTCACTTACATTTACAGAGTTCCCGTTCAGAGCTGGCTTCTGAAGAGGAGAGTGACTCTAGAAATGCATTCATTTGCCTGTTTATTCATTCATTTGTTAAGCAAAATATGTGAAATCACATACTTTAGGCTCTTTTTAGTGTTCTGATGTATAAAACAGATTCTGTGGCTTATGGATTGAGGAAAACTAATCTAACTGTACTAATATTCACTTAAAAGGCAGTAGATGGTAGATCATGCTAGGAAGGCAGTTTAGGGGAGTATATGAGGAACATCTTGCTTAGACTAGAAACCTTTCCTGAAACCAAATAAAGTAAAATGATTTGCAACACAAATTTGTTTACAGTTTTCCTTCCAGTATTTCTTGATTTCAATATATTCTTATTGATGAAAGATACAAATGTATTTATAAGATCTTTAAAATCAGCTAGTTCTGTAATCACATAATTTGTGACATGCAATCTGTTTTTTCATTGAAGGCAATCCAATTCAGTTTTGGAACTAATTTTGACATAACTTTTTCAGTTTACTGCACAGTGGCCAACATATGATTTTTCTTTTAATTTCTGGATTAGTTGTATGTTTCTTGGATGACATATATGAACTTTTACTGTCTATTTGAACTTTTCTCCACGATGTGTTAAGGTGAACATGAAAGATTTTACTTGATTGCTTGTAAATTTATTGTAGGAGATTTTTTCTTTCTTCTTTCTTTCGTTTTTATTATTATTATTATTTTTTATTTTGCATTCCCACCCCTATACCACCTCATTTCTTTGTGTTTCTAGAGCTCATATTAAATGAATGTTGAACCTTCCACATTTATCCTTCAATTGGTCAAACATGGCTTGATTAAAGTTAACATGGAAAGATCAGCTGGCTGCTGTTTAGTGAAAAGAATTATATGGGAGCATGTATGGAAGTGGACAGAACCTTTGAATGAATATTGCATGAATGAAGTGGGAGAAAATGGTCAGCTATTTTAGGAAGAATATCGTTAATGAGATAAATCATAAGATCCATTAATTTCATAGGAGTCAGTTTGTTGACTAGATAATTGAAAAAGATAACAATGGTACCCACGAGGCTGACTTGCCCTGTTTGGCTTCCTTCAAGTTCACTACTATCAGTATTTGCCAAACATATTCGCGATGGGGGCTCTGACACTTAGCAGTCTCTTCCTTCTTTTGCAGGTATGGCCTCTGAAATGGCTTATGAATAAGATAAACACAGGACCTTCTTCACTTGTGCTTTTGCTTTTCTGATTTGTTTTTGATTTATTATATTTCAAAGTGACAATACAATTAAGATCTCACTTATCGGTCTTTCAGTCTCATGTTTGAAGGCTCCATTTGCAAATAACCAATGCCCATTATCAGGTCAGGTCCCATTCTTTTTTTTTTTTTTTTTTTTTTTTTTTTAAATTTTTTTTTTTCAACGTTTTTTATTTATTTTTGGGACAGAGAGAGACAGAGCATGAATGGGGGAGGGGCAGAGAGAGAGGGAGACACAGAATCGGAAACAGGCTCCAGGCTCCGAGCCATCAGCCCAGAGCCTGACGCGGGGCTCGAACTCACGGACCGCGAGATCGTGACCTGGCTGAAGTCGGACGCTTAACCGACTGCGCCACCCAGGCGCCCCAGGTCCCATTCTTTAAAAATGTGACCTATTGGATGTCTAGGTGGCTCAGTCAGTTAAGCCTCCAACTTTGGCTCAGGTCATGATCTCATGGTTAGTGAGTTCAAGCCCCGCTTTGGTGCTCTGTGCTGACAGCTTGAAGTTTGGAGCCTGCTTTGGATTCTGTCTCCCTCTCTCTCTGTAGCCATGTATGAAACATACTTTTCTTCCCATAGTCCATGGTGTTTTGCACATACCCCTTGATAAGATTAACAATATTTTCCTGGGATTATTAATAGAAGGAGGTAGCTCATCTGGGGCCTTTATTTGTATAACAAGATATACAATGTTGGTCTTACCCAGTTCTTTTCTAGCTTAATGTGCTCTACCCCCCCCCCCCCCCCCCAAAAAAAAGACTTCTCATTTTTCTGAAAGGATTAGTGGGAAGAATTTGTAATTTAAAATTATCACCTCCGTTGGTACTTTTAGTATATATTTGTCAATTTAGGACTCCAAGATATTTCAAGTGGTAGAGTCACACATTAATACGATGAAAGGGTCATCAATGATAATTTCCCAGTTACATTTCAGGAAGAGATAGGAGTATTTGATTTTTTTGTGACCTCAAATTTTGGGTTTCAAACAGAAAGGGAAACTATTAAGTAAAGCTCAGCTTCCCATTTCTGTATCTAAAACACTAGATTTCATTGTTCTGCTTTTTCCCACTCTTTCTAAAATTACTCAAATTTTTAAAAAATATTTATTTATTTTTGAGAGAGAGAGAGAGAGAGAGCACGCACAAGTGGGGAAGATGCCTGAAGAGAGAGAAATAAAGATACCAAGCAGGGTCTGCCCTGACAGCAAAGAGCCTGGTGTGGAGCTCACACCCATGAACCTCAGATCATAACCTGAACTGAAGTCAGAGGCGTAACAGACTGAGCCACCCAGGCATCCCAATATTACTCAAATTTCTTCAAAGAATCACAGATAAAGCTTAGGAATAGATTTGAAAAGAGAAATATGAGCTGCCTGGATCCAAAAATAGACCTTTAGCCACATCCTATCTATTAAGAAAATAGGAAAACTCTAAACACAAAAATCAAGAGTATAGTTGCCTTTCTGCATGGCAAATAATGAATGAAAAATAACTGCAAAATTATTGATACTGTTTTAATTCTTAAATTAGATTGTGTGCTCACATGTGTTCATTCTATTAATATGACTCATAGATGATGTATTTTAATCAAATATTAATGATAGAAATAGAATACAGTGAGATAAAATATGTAGCGACACATTACAACAGAAACCAGAATTGCAATTGAATATAGGCAGGGTCTTTATAAGACCTAACCTTTCACTATGTAAATAGATATCTTTTAGTCCAAGAAATCCCATACCTTTTTAAGCACGAATGGATTCAATAAAATGAATTAAACCAAGGTCTACTGATGCTAATTTATAATATCACGTAACAAAAAAAAAAAATAAATAAAATTAAAAATCTTAAGTCTAGAAAAATGAAAATAGTTACATAGGATTTATATAAGTTCAAAAGCATAATTATTAAGCATAAATAGTTGTTGTAAAGTTTAGGACTTCCCGAATAATTCTTATTCTTATTATTCATCACTAAAAATATTAAAATTTCATTCCAAAAATATCATTATTTTTATTTTTTTTTCAACGTTTTTTATTTATTTTTGGGACAGAGAGAGACAGAGCATGAACGGGGGAGGGGCAGAGAGAGAGGGAGACACAGAATCGGAAACAGGCTCCAGGCTCCGAGCCATCAGCCCAGAGCCTGATGCGGGGCTCGAACTCACGGACCGCGAGATCGTGACCTGGCTGAAGTCGGACGCTTAACCGACTGCGCCATCCAGGCGCCCCTCATTATTTTTAAACTTTCATTTGTTTAATAATAACTGCTTGATTGAGGGAGATGTAAAACAAAAATAAACTTTGAGGTGAATATCTTTCTATAAGCCAGCAATATACACTGATCCTTCCTTTGTAAAGTAATGCTATTATAAATGTATACACAATTCAAATTATAGATACTGAATTATGATGCATATCAAATTTTCATAAGCTTAATTTCATATGTTAAAGATAACAAAATAATGATACTATGTAAATAAAAATATAAATAAATATATTACTGAACATATTACTCATTAAATGTACCATCTATGTAATGTGTCTTTGCTATCTTAAATTAACTGCCCACAAGATTTTAGACTTAAACTTATCTCATCAACTGTCACAAAGTCTTTGGTTCTGATCAAATATAGTCCTATAAACACTGTGTATAGACACTGTACTATCCCTTAAAATATTCAAGATTTATATATTTTTATTTTTTGTATTTTATTTTTATTATCATATTTTCATAACTACACTAAATAATTCAATAAATTGATATATATCCATCACCCAAATTCAACAATTACCATGGTTTTGCCATAATTGCTTCATGTATTCCTTTTCTCTTTTTTCAAAATTATTAAAATAATTCTATCATGGGGTGCCTGGTTAAGTGTCCACCTTCAGCTCGGGTCATAATCTCACAGTTTGGAGTTCGAGCCCTGAGTTGGGCTCTGGGCTGACAGCTCAGAGCCTGGATCCTGCTTTGGATTCTGTGTCTGCCTCTTTCTTTGCCCCTCCCCTGTTGTGCTCTGTCTCTCTCTGTCTGCCTCTCAAAAATGAATAAACATAAAAAGTTTTAAAAATTATATCACAGAATGTAATTTCATGCCTACATAATTAAGGGTGCATTTTCTAGAAAATACAGATATTTGGTTATACGTTTTTTAAAAGGAAAACTAATTTTACTTTAAGTAGGATCTCAATTCAAATATTACTTGTTTTTAATGACACATACTTACCATATATCCTTTCATTATATATATGAGAACATGAGTAGGAAAAAAAAATGATATGAAATCATAGTCAGGGAATAATTTTATTTACTCAACTAATCTACTAAAAGGAAAGGCGACACCAAAACCTGTTTTAGTTATCTAAGTTATCATACTATGTTTTTAGAATTTGAAATCCTTCAAAGTGTGTTCATTATTTGTTTCGAGTACGTTTCTTAACTGTTTTCAATCTCTTACGTAATCAAGTGCAATAGAAACGATAAATAGACCCTGTGACTGAATGTAGAAATAAAAGTAGAATATCTAGCATAATAATAGTAAATGATACTAATAGCATATTAGAAGTGGAAAATGTATCTTACATAATAAGTTTAAAATCTAGTATAGATTTCATAGAAAAAAAATCTTGAATTGATAATCAATTAATTGAAAGTAAAATTATTCATTTAAGGTTTTATTTTTTGCATATTCTTCTTTCCCTAGGCTTCCTTTATTGATATAACAGAGAACAAAGTGTATGCCTTTTAAAAAGCACCGGGTTTGAGGTGCCTGGATGGCTCAGTCAGTTAAGCGTCTGACTTTGTCTCAGGTTGTGATCTCACGGCTCGTGGGTTCGAGCCTCATGTTGGGTTCTATGCTGACAGCTCGGAGCCTGGACCCTACTTCAGATTCTGTGTCTCCCTCTCTGTCTGCCCCTTACTTATTTGCGTTGTCTGTCTGTCTGTCTCTCTCTCAAAAACAAATAAACATTAAAAAATTAAAAGAAAAAAGCACAGGGTTTGAAGGGAATATAGATGAAAGGTAATATAAGCAAATAAAGTGTGACAATTATTTTTAAATTAAAAATAGAGGGAGCACTGGGGCATGACTAGGTGGCTCAGTCGGTTAAGC
Source organism: Panthera uncia (assembly GCF_023721935.1). Taxonomy (NCBI): domain Eukaryota; kingdom Metazoa; phylum Chordata; class Mammalia; order Carnivora; family Felidae; genus Panthera; species Panthera uncia. Next base: position 29,456 of record NW_026058391.1, read on the forward strand.
GTCTGACTTCGGTTCAGGTCATGATCTCTGGGTTTGTGAGTTCCAGCCCCTCATCAGGCTCTGTGCTGACAGCTCTGAGCCTGGAGCCTGCTTTAGATTCTGTGTTTCCCTCTATCTCTCTCTCTGCCCCTCCCCTGCTCATGTTCTGTCTCTCTCTCTCAATAACAAATAAACATTAAAAAAAACATAGAGAGAGCACTGAGAGAACATAGCAAAACTATGTAAACTTTACCAGTAAGGAAGTGAATATAAGCTGAGCTAAGTAGGTTTATGCTGCATGAGGCAGGAGCTACAGTAGATGAGGATAAGGACATACAGTAGATAGGAGGCTAGATCATATAAAATGTCACAGTTAAAGGGATTTCAATTTTTGGCTGGGGCAATAGAAGCTCTTGATAGTTTTAAGCAGAGGATTGATGTGATGAGATTGGCAATTTTCAAGAAATAATTTGGGCAATATTAAAGCAAAAGATCAAAGAAGTTTGACCCTGAGGTAAGGAAATAAGATTGCGGTCTTTAGCTATAATCTAAGTGAAAATTGGATGGAAATCAAAGCTATTTACCCAGATAGGCTGAGTCAAAACTAATGACTAAGAAGGTGGTATGTTAAGGAGAGTGAAAAGCCCAAGATTGTGGCTTGGGAGTCTGGTTTGGGTAATGTGGAATGATATATATGCAATTATGTCCAGGTTGCATGAGCAAGTTCTAGCTAATGAAATGTGACTAGAAGTCATGCAACCCATTTTCGTTCTTTCTTCTTAAATTTCCTAAGACATGGATTTTTTAATAGTTGTTATCATAGCCCATCTTAACTAATACCATGTTGTTAGAAGGAATGAGTGTTATTGTAGCAAAAAGTTAAAATATGAGGCATTGTATTACAGTCTGGTTAGATGATGAGGAGACTTAAATAAAAAATCATAGAAGATTATGGGAGGTACTTTTCCATTCTTACCTCACAGAAGGAAGTGGTAAGTATCCAAAAACTGTTGTAATAGGTGCTTTCCCCCAGAAAACAAAAGCACAGTTTAGTCAAAGAACTTATTCCATTTGTAATACATAGAGCATTCAAACTATCAGTCCAGGAGCCTTCCATAATTATCAAAAGCCCAGTGTCTCCTAGGTGCTTCCTACTCTTGTCTTTATAAATGAGATTTTTGTGATTTTTTTTTTGCTCTTGTTCTCATTTACATAAGGAATCAGAGGTAATATTCTGGAACAAATGGGGACACTTCAGAACCTGATGAAGGCTATCTTACATCATAGAAGTCCAAGAATTTGTGCCGGATATAGAATGGATAAACGTCTGGGCTGTGTTCCTTGGGGAGGAGACGATGTCGCTCCATGTGAGAAGTGAAGAATGAAGTGTCTAAATTCCATCTAGTTAAATTGGACAGAAGATTTGTAATCCATTTAAAGCCTGGCACTCTAAAATATCCCATATAATTTTCTATATTTCTCTTCCTTTGTGCTCTGGACCTTGAGGGCCATATGCTTCAGATGGAGGAGTTTCCTGGTCCGTAAACACTTGAGACAGGTAAATAATAAAAATTTAATGTGAGACTTGGAGGGATATTTGTTACTAAGCACAGTTTAGTCTATTCTAAATAATATAAGGGATGTAAATAGAGGTATTTGAAGAGCAACAAGCTGGTAATGGTTAGGGGTGCGTAATATGATAACTTAAACTTGGAAAATGCCCGGTTTGAGAGGACTGTGAGACATGCGCATCAAGATGCCTTGTTAGTAAAATTGAACATAAGTCTAGAGAGATGAACTTTCACTGATGATAGAGAGTGTGGAATTATCAGTAAGTAAGTGGAAGCTACGCGGACATGTTGAAATAGCTGAGGTTGTAAAGTGGCTCTGGTTAGAGTGCAAAGGTAAAGAAACCCACAGCAGAATGCTGAAGAGGTTTAAGAATGAAGTTCTTGCTATTAATTTAAAAAGAAAATATTGAGTATGTGGCTGTAGACTATAAATGGGCTGATTCTAAATATAAATCAGAAGCAATCTAAGATCAGATTACTTTTAGAAAGTGACATCACTTATTGATTCATATTGAGCAGTTCCAAATATAAACTTTAAAGTATTCATATTGTTTTTCTATAGGAAGACATGAAGATAATTCAACACTAATTTGTTTACTATTTAGTCTCCTTTTAGATTCTTACTACTCTTAGATTCTTACTAAGGACACATCTATCACATTCATCTGTCGATATCAGTTTCTAATATTAGTCCAAGGAGCAGGTTGCAATGTTAAATAGAAAGGTCATAGTAAACATCATTGAAAAGGCAATGTTTAAGCAAAAACTTAAAAGTAATAAGGGATGAGGCATATAGATACCTGAGGGAAGAGACAGTGCGAAAGCCTAAGAGAGCCATGTGCCTGGTTTGCTTGAAGAAGTGCAAGGAATCCAGTGAGGCCTGAGACATGGAGTATTGATGAGCTCATTGGAGTAACAGGGATCTTGATATTTTGAGCATCACACTGCCTTTGACAATTCCTGTGAATGACATGGAGAGCCACTGTGGGTTCTAAGGAGAGAAATAACACAATCTGATCTTTATGTTGGAAGGATCACTATCGATACTGTGTTCATAACTGACTGCAAGGGGGCCATTTTCAAAGAGAGACTCCAATTAGTATTGAATTTATTTGGAAGGTGGGTAGTGGTGATTCCAACTTCAGTGGAGATAGTGAGAAGTGGATTCTGGATATTGTCAAGCTTTTGTGTTTAAGCAACAAGGAGGATGGATTTTCCATCAAATGGGTTGAGAAACACGAGCAGGTATGACAGGGGCAGGGAGATGGAGATCAGCAATTTGCTTTGAGGCACGTTTACTGTGAAATGTCTATCAGATATCTGAAGTAGTGACAGCCCAACCAAGAGACTACAAATCATTAAGAGTTTAAAACAAAGAGAATTCGTGTAGAAATGATTGGTAAAAATAGCTTTTTAAAAAAGGCAATCAGAAAAAATAACAATAAAATAAAAAGGCAATCAGGAGATTGTGAGGCAACCCAGAATTTAACAGCAGCAACAAGAAGCTGTTACCATCTTTAGATGAAGGGACAAAGATAGGAAGCTGCAATACTGGAGCTGAGCAGAGGTGTTGTGGCGGGAACCTGTGTAAAAAATGCTCCTGTGTAAAAGGATCCTGAGCCATGGAAGAAATGCAGTGGTTACCAGGGACAACACTATGACAGAGAGGGATTGAGAGAATAGATTTTTCCTTTCCCCACTTTTCATTGAATGTCTCCATTGTTTGACCTCACCTGGAGGCCGGACTTCAGAAAATCTTGAGATACACAACCCACACTAGTCAGGGCCTCTGTGTTATGAACTGAGCAGGGTAAAGTGAGAAATGGATTTGAGGAAAAATAGACTCATTATGATCATGACATTCAAGCAGAAATGTAAAAGATGCAAGTGAATTTATGAGTATGGAATTCAAGATGGAGATAAGGCGTGGAAACATAAATTTGGGAGTCATTAGCATTTAAATTGCACATAAAGCCATGAGATTGAGTGAGAGCACCGAGGAAACAAGTGCAAAGAAAGACGAGGGTGAAAAAATTCAAGTACTGAGGAATGGAGCATTCCAACATTAAGAGTTCTAGGGAAAAGTGGGGAAACCAGTGAAAGAGACCAAGAGAGGAAAAAAGGACTAGAGAAATAGTAAGAAACCCAGGAGGCAAGTGAAGGAGAATGTGATGATAAGCTGTATCAAATGCTGCCAATAAAGATCAAGTAAGAGAGAAAAAGAGAGAAAGCCATTGAGAGTGGAGTAGAAGCTTAGTTAGAGTGCAGGAGGAGATTTAAGAAAACATGAAATGAGCAAATATGGAGACAGTGAGTATAATTTGAGAAGTTTTAATAAAGAAGGGATTAAGTTCCCTGGTGGTATCTGGTAGGAGAAATGTGACAGTCAAGGGTTTTTATCTGTTTATTTGTTTGTGATTTCTAAGAAGGAAGAAATAATATTTGTTTCATTGTGAAATGACCCAGTGAGGAGGAAAAGTTTGATTACATAAAGGATAGGGAAGCATTCCTTGAAAGAGGTGTGCTTGTGCTCACAGAGAGTTCATGAGTAAGCAAAGGGGATGGCCTCAGGTAGGAGCATGGATATTTCCCTTCTGGCAATGGCTCTCAACAGGGGGCAATTCTCTCCCAGGGGTGGGGGCAAAGAGGGGAGAATTTGGCAATGTTTGGAGAGAGTTTTAGCTGTCACAACTCAAAAAAAGAGAGGCCAAAAATGCTACTATATATCTTACAGTGCACAGGACAGCTCCCACCTTCCATCCCCAACAAAGCATTGTTTGGCTCATTATGTCAATAGAAACCGTGTTAAGAAACAGTCCTATGGTAATATGCTCGGTAAGTAGTATGTAAGTTCAGATACTGGTATTTATATGAAAGAAAGAAAGTGATGCATTATGGAAGAATAGTGGGCTTCTTCGGCAACATTAAGGACACACTTGATTTTCAAGGTCATAGTTTTAAAGAAATAACAGTCCGCATGATTTAGTTGTATGTTTTCTCCAACTGCAATCAGGCACATGAAAGCAATTCCAGAATTTGTGGAGATGTGCATGAAATCAAGGCTGTAGTTTTATAAAGTGAGTCATGGTTAGTAGATATAAATTTATTTGATGCCCAAGGAGAGAACAAAATATTTGAAAGGCTGAATGTGTGAAATAATGAGGCATATTTACAAAACAGCAAATAATCTTTTGTAGAGATGATCATTTAATGCATATGAGAGAAGAAATGAGAACTGTGAGTTAAATTTGTGCTTATGAAATGGGCAGGAGTAAGTGATGTTGAATCTAGGCTCAATGATAAAATTATTATTTCAGAATACTCAGAATTGCACTACAGCAAAGAAAAGATTGAAGAGGTTAAGTCTAAAAACAAGGAAGCTGATTTTTAAATTAATGCATTATTCAAGTGTGAATTTATGAAAGCCTTACCTGTTAACAATGACAATAAGAATATAGATGAGGACAGGGATTGAGGAGTAACATTGGGTGGAATCAATTGGGGTTTGAGCTTCATTATATCTCATGTTTAATAAGTAGTATGTAATTTCTAGTCACTATATGTAAGAAATCCACATGTTAGACATAGGAACAGAAATAAAATATACAACCTTCAACATTTTGCTAGACCATGGAGGAGAGTTCTGTACAGAAAACAGAGATTCAAGAGTGGAAGGAAATGGTGACACCTCTTGATCAATCCTCTTCCTCAGTGGGGACAGGTGTGGGAGTGATGCTCCTGGGAAACAAAGGTAGGTGATTGGTCTAATCCGTGAGTAAAGATACTAATGTAGAACTTCTGGAAAATAAACTAAATAGTTTTTGGTAGCAGGAGAGTCTCTACCTATAAAGTGTTTTTAGAAGACTGTACAGAGTTGTCTAGGATTGCTTATATTAACTAAACCAGGAATCGAAAAATTTACTGTCATAATTCCCAGGAAAGTGTCAAGTAAACTAGGCCACTGTCTAAGCATAAAAGGAGATATTTTGTAATTTGCAAAGTACCTCTGTGTAAATAAGACACTTGAACATTTTACTTAGAAACTAAATCTAGAAACTTGCAGCAGAGCACATTAAATGACCAAGAAAGGACCTGAGCTCTATACCAGGGGACTGGATCTTTTCCTACTTCCTTAAGTTCTCACTGTTTTATCCTTGAAATTATTGGTAAAGCTTTATACTGAGCAAGATCTCTGATTTGTGAGCCTTCTTCGATGATCTAGTACTTTGTGTGAGCTCGGACTGGCACTGAGGACAGGATTGTCTCTCAGATCCCCAAATTATAATCTGTTTTTTTTTTTATGCTAAAGGAGGAAATGAAAAAAATACATAAAGTTTTGATTCCAGAATGGTCGGCTACCCAACGTTAGTGTGAGTGGTGAACACATTGAGACATATTAAGGTGGGTAAGTCTTAGCACTGAAAAGTGGAGGAAACAGACTAGGATCTGGTAGCAAGGAACAGAGTACAGGGACAAAGGGCAGTTAGAAAATTCTATTAACTGGCATTACTAGCCCATCCATAAAAGTCCAACATTTAAGAGTGGAGGGGATGGTAGTGAGAGAAAAGTCTGTAAAACTGGATTTTTCTTTACTGAAAGGCCTTATTTTCTGTGGCTTCTTGGAGAAATCTCATGCCTTCTTGGAAATGACTCAAGGCATAGATTACTCAAGAAACAATTCATGTAATAGGAGGCCATGATCAGGTAATGACTGAATATTGAGGACATTTTATTAAAGAACTGCACATTCATTCAACAGAATATTGGCGTATTGTTACTGGCATGGATTCTTCAAACTCACGATCAGGGGATGTGTTAGAATTCTATTATTATCACATAGAAGGGATTGTTCAGGTGAATCAGTAATCATTAAGTGGTCAAAAACTTTTGAAAAAAACTTTTCCAGATATTATAACAGCCCATCTGCTGCCATAGTTAAGGCAGGGTTTGGCAGGCCTATGCTGAAAAGGTTAAGACCCCCTCCCTAAATCCCCCAGGGGGCACTCCTTTTCATGTGAGAAGAATGTTACAAGTCGAGGGACCTTAGACAGGCTTTCTATTATCCAGAGATAATGCCTTATTTAATGCTATTGACATAGATGATGAAAGGTTCAGTGAGAGGGGCCAGGTGACACTCTATCTTAGGAGCCTTATGAAACCATGGAAGCCCCCCCTCAACCCTACCTCTCCCCCCCTAAAAAAAAAAACGTTCAGAAGGCAGTGACAGACTTAAGTTTAGCTGCTACACATGGGATTATATGAAGGAAAAACTGTTATAAGCACAGTGGGAAGGAATTAAAAATAAGAGGAAGAAATAAAAACCAGCTCACTTGAAAGGATTTCCTTTTGAAAAAAAAAAAAGTAAATAAGGTTTACAAAGAAGTGAACTTTAATAGGTTTCCCAATAAGGAACTGATAGTGCATTATCGACTTTTGAATGAGGTGGGAGGAATGCTATAGGCCCACATCCATCCCTAGGGTATACTTGAACAGGGTGCTGGATTTACCTCCTAGTTAAAACTAGAAGGAATTTGAAAAAGACCAAATGAAGAGTTAAAATCTGTTCACTCAACCCTCCTGTCGGGCATTTAAGACCACATGTCATAATTTGAGTCAAGTTGCCTGGGATGGTATACAAATTATTTGGGGATTGTTAGAATAGAATAGAATAGAATAGAATAGAATAGAATAGAATAGAATA
>NW_026058392.1:0-36651 GCF_023721935.1 Panthera uncia
GGGGAAGGAGGGGAAGAGGTACTGGGGAGCATCACTTCTGCAGAGAACCCTAGGGTGGCGGAGATGGCACAGGCAGGCCTGAGAACATTTTTAGTCTTCCTCTTGGGAGAGGAAGCTGGGGCTTGGGGATTTGGACCCTGGGGTGGGGTGGGGCCGCCCAGAGGGGTGAAAGGGTAGGGGCAGAGCACAACCTTGAGAAACACCCACTGGAGGAGAGAAGGAAGGTTCTCAGCCTGGACTCACCCGGCGAGAGGCAAAAGGAGACACACGATGCACCAGAGACAGGGCACAGCTGCCTACCCCTGCCCGTGCGACAACCCGCTACCCTGGCTGGGCTCCCAGGTGGGGGAAGGGATGGTGGCCGATCGCATGTGGAGGAGGCAGGAGCTGTTTGCTAACATGCACGGCAGGGCCCGGAGGCCCAGAAACCCCCAGGAGGGGCCACAAGCACTTTGTCTCCAGAGGCCAAAGGGTAACTCAGGCAGCCTAAATGGGCGGGCACGACCATCAGAGCTCAGGAGGCAGGCCAGGCACAACGCTTCTCAGAAACCCTGCATCTGAGTTCCTGGGGGGCCAAAGGGACCTCTGGGGTCACACCCGTCACTCTTGTCGAACATTCCCACTGCCCTGAGAACATGGGTCAGAAGCGGGGAGACCCTCCCATGGGCACCTCCCAGGACAGTTAGAATGGATGTTGGGTGGATGTTGGCAGTGTGTAGGGCTCCAGCCCAGGCCCTCACCGCCTGGTTTCTCCACCCCTTCCAAGAGCCCAGGCCACCAAACACAGAACCACAACAGGCACGGATATGGCCATCGTCCTCCGTGATGAGGGTCAGATCAGCACTGTCTTCTCCAGTGTCCGTGCCTCATAGCCTTCTCTGTCCCCAGCTGCCAGGCAGAGCCCTGGACCATTCTGGATCAGGACACAAGCATGCCCTATTCCCAGCATGCTCCCCACGGCCAGGCTTGGCTGTCCTCGGTATCATGGCATCCCCCGACACCTCTGGGCAACATCTGGAACAGGACATTTTACCAGTGGCCTCCCTAGCCAGCTAACTTTGGCAAAGAACACACAGAGAAAGGGGAAGACCGCCAGTCATTCTAGACCTTTTTTTTTTTTCTGGCTCTGCCCCCTACCCTCAGCCCAGACCACAGAGGCCAGGGCTGGAGCTGAAGCTGAGCAGAGGCCAGTGAGTGTGGAAGGAACTTTCTGATGGGCGGTGATATGGCCGGAAGCTGAGAAGGGACGGCGCAAGGCCTCCTTGGATGCTCAGAATTCTACAATCAGTGACGTCCTTCCAGCTCAAGACCTTGTGTCTGCAGAGTCTGAGATACGTGTCTCTCCACAGTCACTAGGGAACCAGCTTCAAGCTAAGTTCTCAAAAATCCTACCATGTTGGAATCAAAAGGGCCTCTGAGATACAGCCCTCTAAGGGTTTTATGGCTGCAGACAAACCACTCCCAAAGATAGTGGCCTAAAGCAACAATGGTTTGTTCATTTCTCACACTTGTGGGGGTCGTCCTGGTTGTTCTGGAAGTCTCATCTGGGGCCGGGTCGCCGAATCAGCTGCATGCAGCTGGCAGGTCCAAGTGGCCTCACCCACGAACTGTAGGCCTCTCCACGGTCAGCTGGGCCTCCATTCTCCTGCAACAGAATCACCTGGAATGCCTTCCAGCATGGCGGAGGCTTGAGTGGGGGAAGGGAGGAGGGGTGGGGAGGCAGCCAGGCCCTTTAAGTGCTAAGCCTGAAACTGGCACTGTATCACTTCTGCTGCATTTTTTTCCCCTCAGAGCAAGTCACAAGGCCAAGCCAGATTCAAGGGGAGAGAAAGTGGACTCTACCTCTTGACGGTAGGGAGTGGCAAAGAATCTCTAGCTATCTCTAAGCCACCACGGACGGGCCAGCTTCACCAGTGTCAGGAGTCAGGGAGGAGCCCAGGTCCTGATGGAGACTTGAGGACTTAGAGGTGGATGACGTCCCACCTCTGCCCCTGGGATCCTCTCCCGTCGGCCTCTAGACCCTCCCCAGTCCTCCACACACAGTGGCCCTGGAGGCCCGGCTAGCAGCACAGGGCTGGGTCTGCACAGGGATTCGGGGAGGGCTTGGGGTCCTCTCTGTACCAACTGTTGGGGCATCTGAAGTTGGGGTGCAGGGTGGATCCCTTGGCTGGGGGATGTGGAGGGAGGGTACCTCCTGTCTGCAGAGGCCCATCCCACAGAGTCTCCAGCTGGGACCAAGCCTGGGGAGGCTGAATGTGGGGACAGGGCAGGCTCCACTCATCCCTCTGTGAGCGGAACTGAGGCCACCTGTCAAGGGAGGCTCATCCCAAGGGACCCCAGTTCTCACTCTCCTCTTCTTCCAGGTGGTCCTCTGCACAGGTGCTGGGCTCCCCCCACACTGAGCTGGACTCGGCGGGCCCGGGAACTGGGTAGCCAAGTGGATCCCCTGAAAGCCACCCCCCACCCCCCATCTCTGCACTCCTTGCTCTCATCTAACTTATTTACTCAGCCATTTGACAAATATTTATTGAGCACCTGCTATGTGCCGGGCACTGCGTTAGTTGCTTGGGGATACGTCAGTGAGCAAAATAAACCAAAACCCTTGTCTTCTTGGAGTCGAGATGTGAGGAGGGGGAGTGTGTTTATGGATAATAAACAAATAGATGAGTAAATGACAGAGCGTTGTATTCGTTTCCTGTAGCGGCCATAACAAATTACCACAAACTTGGTGGCTTAGAACAACAGAAATTTATTCCCTCCAGTTCTGGAGGCTAAATGTCTGAAAATCAAGGTGTTGGCAGGGCTATACTTCCTCTAAAGGCTCCCAGAGGGGAGGATCGTGCCTCTTCCAGCTTCTGGTGGCTCCTGGCAATCCTTGGGGTTCCTTGACTTGAGGCCGCACCCCTTGGGTTTCTGGCTCTGTCTTCACACGGCTTTCTCCCTGTGTCTTCCCGCATCCCTCCGTGTCTCCTCTTCTGACTAGTTGTTGGATTTAGGGCTCACCCTACATCCAGGATGATCTCATCTCCAGAGCCTTAACTTAAACACATCGGCAAAGACCCTACTTCCAAATAAGTTCACATTCTGAAGTTCCAGGTGGGCCTGAATTTTGGAAGAGGGACACATTCAACCCACTACAGTCGTATTCACAGGTACCAGGGGTTTGGATGTGGACATATCATTGAGCGGGGGAGGGGCACCCTTTAACCCACTATGAAAAGAAATAATTTGGAGATTATCTGGGGAAAAAGAAAGCATGGTAATACAGAAGAGGGGGGTGGTGCCAGGGCTGGGGTGGGGAGGGTAGGTTGCAGTGTTGAATAGGGTGGTCAGGAAAAGCCTTGCTAAAAAGGTGATATTCAAGGCTGTCAAGGAAGTGAGGGGGTAAGCCTTGTGGATGTCCCGGGGCGGGAGGGGGGGGGGAGCATCCAGGCAGAGGGGAAACAGGTAGTGCAAAGGCCCTGAGGCAGAAGTGTGTCAGCACATCTGAGGAACAAAGAGGCAGAGTGAGTAAGGAGCAGAGTGGTAGAAGGGCGGGATCACGTGGGGCCATGCCGGTCGCAGTAAGGACTTTGGCCTTGACTTGGAGTGAGCTGAGGAGAGACAGGAATTGTCTTTGTTGCCACAGCATCACTGTAGTTGCTGGGTTGAGCGTAGACTGTCAGGGACCGTGGGCTGGAGTGGTAACTCAGCCTCCCACTCCCCCCGCCCCAACAAGGGCAGCCCCTGGGCAACAGGGGCTCTGGAGTGGCTTCCCAGGACTCGGTCATAGAGAGGCGCCTCTGATCCCCTACCGCTGGACCCCCTGCCTGCCCACAGGGCTCAGGTTTCCCCTTGTCAGCTGTACCCACGAGAGCCTGGGAAAGTCAGCTTTCCAGAACGATTTCATCATTTTCCATTCGGAAAAGTTTGCTGCTCTGACCACTCCCTTCCCTGCTTCCAAGGCAGAGTATGAAGGGCTGGGACATTCTAGAGCCCAGAGGGGCCATAGGCGGGGGTAGGCAGGGCTTCCAGCCTGCCCCATGGCTACCTGGGACCAGACTACCCCATCCCCCAGCTGCCCAGGCTTCCACCTGGGAGACCTCCCTGCCTCACGTGCCTGCTCCCCATGGACTCCCCCAGTCATAGTCCTCCTGCCCTGCACCTCTGTGGCCTGCTAAGGGGGAAACTACCAGGCAGAGGCACTGAAGAAGGCTATAGAAGGAGGGAAGAGGACTTGGTGTCCTTCTCCATGACTTCCTCACAAAGGCGGAGCCACTTTTGGGAACCAACCATCTGCCTTCACTTCTAAGGTAAGTGGAAACTTCCCTTAGCATCTCTGGACCACAAGGTATTCCCCTCCATGATGTCCCTCCCTCCCATTGCCATTGTGAGGTCTGTCAGTGCATAGTGTCTGACAGAGTTTGCAGAGCCTGTCAGCATCTGCAGAACCCGCTGAGTTTGCAGAGCCTATCAGCGTTTGCAGAGCCTCCTTGGTCACAGAACCTGTTGCTATTTGCTGAGATTGTATCCTTTTGTTCCTCCAGGCAGGCCGCACCCATTGCACAATGGTGGCTAGTGAAGTTCCCTCTCCTCCCTTCCCTGCCCTGCCCCATACCCCTCTCTGAGGTCTCCCCAAGTATCCACAGGTTATTTTCCCAAAGGCCCCAAGACACAGACCTTCAGAAACCCCACAGCCAATCCTCACACTCACCAGTGGAACTATATAATCTGGAGTCTGTGGAGCTGGATGGAGCTCTGTCCCCACACGAACAGAGGACGAGCTCGGCTCCTGAAAAGAACATACAATTTGAGGCCAAGCAGAACTGGGCCTCTGTCACTTCCTAGCTATGGGGCTTTGGGCATCCTCTCAAGTTTCTGAGTCTCAGTTTCATCACCTATTAAAATGGGGACGCATAGTGACATGTGGCTGGATGAGATTCCCTGGACACAATTAATGGGAGAAGACTGAATAAATCAAATGGCCACCAGTGATGAGCACCTGTATAGGCCAGTCCTGGGGCTCAGCTCTCCCACAAGAAAAAAATCATCAAGAGCTAAAGAGGTCCCAGGCATTCCTGCTCTTAGGTCCTTGTGGTGAAAATGAGTCTGCAAGGGTCTGAGCAGGGGGTTCGCTTCACCCTGACCCTGGCTGAGAGCAGAAATACTTCAGGAACTTGAGAAAAGTCAATGTGGGAGTCCTTGGCCATTACTCTCCTTCCCCCCCACCCCCCAAACTCTCAATGTTGTTTTGATGGTGAATGGGAGCTGAAGGGATAGGTTTTCCCTTAATGACTGTGAGCTCCCTGATGTAAGGGCTGTGTCTGCCCCCTCAGACTGGAACTTTCTGAGAAGGGGTCTGCTTCCCCCCCCTCAGATTGGGGCTCCCTGAGATCAGGGCTGTGTCTCTCCCTCCAACTGTGGATCTGTGAGGCAGGGCTGTGTCTCCTCCCTCAACCTGGGGCTCTCTGAGAGCAAGACTGTGTCTCCCCTTCAGAATGGGGTTTCCTGAGGCAGGGCTGGGTCTTGCCCTCAGACTGGGGTCCCTGAGGGCAGGGCTGTGTCTCCCCTTCAGAATGGGGGTCCCTGAAGGCAGGACAGTGTTTTCCCTTCACACTGTGGTTCCTTTTCCCTCTCAGCCCCCAGGATGCAGGGGTCTAAGCATCAGCCTCTCCGGCTGTATTCCTGCACCACTGAGTGACCACCCAAGGGAACAGGGTGATCGGACCTGATGGACAGAGATGCAGGGCAGGGCACGAAGGAAGTGCTGATAAAGAGGCATTACTCTGAGCACTTGGCTCAGGACAAACTAGGATTGTAATCAGAGGGTTCAGCGTGAGGGAGTCAGTTGGCTGAAGTGTCGGCTGTAGGCAAAGCCCAGCGGCAGGTGCTTTGGGAGAGACCGAAAGGACCTTCGTGTGGTGTCTGGGAGACAAGCCTGGGCGCTGTAGGGTGCTGAGTGCTGCAGGGGGTGCACAGATACAGGAGTCCGGGAGAGAAGGTAGGACCGGGCTCCCCAGGGAGGCAGCCTCCACACAGGACACCCTGATGGGACCAGTCTCTGGGGTCAGGTTGAAGGCAGTGGAACCATGGCCTCAGAGCTTTGGCCCTGGGGAGAGCCCTGAAGGCCCCTCCCTCACCCCCGCCCACCCTCACTATCTGGCAGCCTTGGTCCTTGTTTTCCTGGAGCTTGTCCTCCCCTCCCCACTCAGCCCCACACAAGGCTGAGCCACCTTTCCTCCTGCCCCTGCCCAGCGAAGTCCTGGCTGGCGCTGGGGAAAACAGGGGAAGGGACTTCTTCAACAGCCCACGGAGGGCCCTTCGGGACCCACCTCCTGCTCCTGAGCCCCCCCCTCCACACACACACACATTCCCCACCTGGAAGCCCCTCACAGCCTGGGAATGTCCCACAAAAAGGTTACATGGAGTATTCTAGACAAGGAAGAAGGGGCCCTGGAGGAGGCCCTCCCTTCCATCTCCTGTCCCCATACCAGGCAGTTGCACCCCAAACTGTCAGAGGGAGCAGGTTCTATTACCCACCAGGCAGTGGGCTCCAACCAGCTTATCCCACTTCTGCTTCTCTCCAGCAAAGTGAAACCAACTCATTTCTACTCTCAGCCCAGCTCCAGGCTCCTGAGCAATGAGGATCTGGGGTCCTCGGAGGAGCTCCACTCTCACAGGAGCCACACTCAGTGTATGTGGGTAGCGGGGTGCACCTGGAGGTAATGATGGTGAGGGAAGGTTAGTGTTGACCCAGTCTCAGGGAGCCCCTGTCTGAGGGGGAGGCACAGGCCTGCCTCAGGGACCCCAGTCTGAGAAGGGAAACCCAGACCCTGTTCCTTCAGGGTTGGTCTGACCTGGCCTTGAACACTTTAATCCCCTTCAGAGAGCAAAGACCAAGAGGTCATCACCTCCTGCCTTAGGTCAAGGTCCTTCCCACCCATCCCAAAGATTAGGACAGTACAGACATGGGGCCAGAAGAAAACTTAGAGACCCCTATCCTCACTGGCCACGGGCAGGCAAGCTCCTTTGTTATTGCCCGTGGGGCCCCGGGCTATCTCAGAGTCCTGCTGAAAAGCATTCCTCTTCAGGCGGGAGTGGACCCCAAGAGTGGCCTCACCTTGTGCCATCAACCCTTCCCTCACCCCAGACACTGATTGTGGTGAAAGGCAGGCCCATGGGGTAAAGGAGTAGGGGAGGCCTGATAAGCTGACCTTCCTCTAGCTCCTGTTTTGGCTGAGGCAGGCCAGTGGGCTGTTTGGTCTGCAGGCCCAGGGTGGACAAGGGAGCCTCCAAGGGGAGGGGCTCCTAGGGTCAAGGCCCCCCTGGATTGGGACAGCCTACACGCTGGCAGGAGGGCCAGGGCATCAGAGCCTCTGCTGAGGTCCCTACAACCAGGACATGGCTCTACTCAGGTCCTCGGGACGACCACCCACTTCACTCCATGGTCCCCATCCCAGGAGACAAAGGGCTCCCCCGAGCCTCCCACACAGCTTCACCATCCACCGTAGGTCCCTGGGACTCTCCTGTCTAGCAAACTTGCCCCCCAAGGGGTAAGAGGGAAGGAAGGGGTTGTTTCCCGCAGGGAACCTAGGGAGAGAGGCTGGAAAAGATCTCCTCCAAACCCCGTCCATTCGCTCCTTGGGAGCAGTGAGGTGGTGCAATAAGAATCCAGGAGAGGGGCGCCTGGGTGGCTCAGTCGGTTAAGTGTCCGACTTGGGCTCGGGTCATGATCTCGCGGTTCGCGGTTCGCGGTTCGCGGTTTGCGGTTCGCAGTTCGCGGTTCGCGGGTTCGAGCCCCACATCGGGCTCTGTGATGACAGCTCTGAGCCTGGAGCCTGCTTCAGATTCTGTGACTCCCTCTGTCTCTCCGCCCCCTCCCCCGCTCACGCTCTGTCTCTCAAAAAATAAATAAACGTTAAGAAAAAATTGAAGAAGAAAAAAAAGAATCCAGGCGAGAGCGTGTTCCGTCTGGGGGAGTTAAACGTGATCCTTGCATTAGATGATAGCAGGAAATTGTTTGTTTTGCTCAGTGTGGGAATGGCATGCTGGTTTATATAGAAAATTGAGTTTATTTTTTTAGAGACACATTCTCAAGTGTCACGACGTCTATAATTGACTTTGAAATATTTTAGCGCAAAAAAAAAAAAGAAGCAAATCTGGCAAAATGTTCATTGTTCTATCTTTGTCATGGATATTTGCAGGTGTTTTGTAGTATTCGATGTGTCTGAACGTTTAGTTTTTCATAATAAAATGTCAAACAAAGGGGGAAGAAAACAAATGTACTATCATGGGCTTGAAACCCAACTCCACCATTTCCTTGCTATGTGACCTTAGGCAAGTCACTCAACTTCTCTGTGTCTATTCCCTCTAAAGTTAAATGGTACAACTATACACCCTCTCAGTAGGGTGCTGTGAGGATTAAACAAAGTAACTAATAGGGAGTGCCTCGCATAGTGCCTTGGACATAGTGAGTGTGCAGTTAGAAAGAGCTGCTTGTGGGGGCGCCTGGGTGGCTGAGTCAGTTAAGCACCCAGCTCTTGATTTCGACTCAGGCCATGATCTCATGGTTGGTGGGTTCGACCCCCGCGTCGGGCTCTGTGCTGACAGCTCGGAGCCTGGAGCCTGCTTCTGATTCTGTGTCTCCCTCTCTCTCTGCCCCTCCCCTGCTCATGCTCTGTCTCTGTCTCAAAAATAAATAAACATAAGAAAAACATTTTTTCAAATGGTTGCTTGCAAAATGAATGGAGAGAAGGCTGTGTGCGGACGGAGCGCGTTCTCGAAGCCTGAGCCTCGGTTTCTCAGCCTTCAATAAGCAGCACTTAATGTTATCACTTGGGTCAACAGCCACACCTTCAACCCCCTACTCCATGCCAGGGGCTGCGCTGGATACTGGGCAGGAAAGAAGGCTGGTGGGTAGCAGGGACCCTCTTAACAGGCCCCACGGACACGGGTTCCTTACAAGGAACACCGGTTAGTGGGCCCCCTCCCCAGTTGGTACCCATCCCAGGAACGGCGCAACCCAACCCTGCTCTGGCCACGTCGTCATCCAGCTCTGAGGACAGTCAGGGCTGGGGGTGGGCCCCCTCGACATCCTCCCCAGAGGAACAGGGCAGGGAGGAAGCAGAGCCCCAGCCCGAGGACAAGGGCAGTGGGGTGTGCAGCTGGTAACGGGAGAAGGCCAACGCTTTCCTATTTTGGGAGGTAGGAGGCAGCAGGTGGCTGCCCGGTGTGGGACATGTGAAATCTCTTGTCAGGGGCCATGTGGCCCGCAGCAGGGCAGGGCGTCCTGGCAGAGCCGGGCATAGCCTAGGCCCCTCCTGAGCCTGCCAGCCAGATTCACTCGTGGCCACAGAGTGGCGGGGGCGGGGAGGGATCTGGTTTCTCCACCACAAAAGCATCCTCCTAATATAGGCTGGAAACAGAACAAATTCACCTGGACCCCACCGCCCCCCTACATTCTGCAGGGAATCAGGCTCCGGAACCCAAACGTTCTGAGGAGCTCCCGGTCTCAGTGGAGAGATACCACCTTTGCCCTCCAGGAGCTCCTAATCTGATGCGAGAAACAACCTCTGCCCTGAGGAGGACCCCAGGCTAAGGAAGGAGACAGAGCCCCGGCTTGGGAAGGCTCCAGTCCGAGAGGGGAGGCCCCGTCTGAGGAGAAAGGCTGGCCATAGTGGGGGTGCAGGGGCTGAGCGCTCCGCTAGGCCCACAGAATGGCAGGTTCCTTCGGGAGCCAGGTTATTTGGGGGCGGGCCAAGGAGCAGGCAACTTCCCAGATTAAAATAGCCTTCCCTGGGTGTCAGTCCTGAGACGTGCGTAGGTCCCAGATGAATGCTTGTCACACGGCTGGGCAGTCCAAGATGAGCCTTGTTTCCTAATCAGGGCAGTGTGGGAACGCAGCTCTGGCCTCCAGGCCACCAAAAGCTGCCCGCTACTTGCCCAACTTCTCCTTCCTAAAGGGGCTGCCAGCCCCCTCCCTCAGGAAGCCTCCCCACACTGACTCCAGCTGTGTGAAGCCCTCGGGCTCCACCTGCCTCCCCAGTGGTGTGCCCAGTTTGCAATTTCCCGTGGTCTGGGGCTCCCCTTCGGACAGGGGCTCCCGGAGATCAGAGCTATGTTCCAACTCAAACTGGGCTCCCTGAGGGCAGGGCTAGGTCTCCCCCCGCCCCAGACTGGGGCTCCCTGAGGGCAGGGCTGTGTCTCCCCCCTCAGACTGGGGCTCGCTGAGGGCAGAACTGTGTCTCCTCTCAGACTGATGCTCCCTGAGGGCAGGACTGGTCCTACTCACTACCTTGTTTCCAGTACAATGGGCAGAACATTGACCCAAGACTTGAGAGCCCTGGGTTCTAGGGGTGAGTCTGGTGTCACCTTGCCCCCAAGGGCAATGGCCTGCCTCGCACGCCTCCTCAGAGCAGACATGCTCTGGTCACAGATCCAGGCTCCGACTCCAGCCTAGGCTCTTCCAGGCCCCATCTCCTGGGGCTGCTTCCTTACCTCTCTGACACCCCACGGGGTCCTGGGGAACGGAAAGCAGTTCCTGCCTCGGGCAGGTGGTGGGGCTTAAATGAGATAATATGCACAAGAGACTTGGCATAGTGCCTGGCAGAGGACAGTGAGAAGATAAACCAAAGAGAAGCCTAGTAGGCCAGTTCTCAGGCCAGCTGTGAGTTGGGCAGAGCTCTAGGCTCCGTGACCCCGGAGTCTGAGGCCAAGACCGGCCCTAGAAGGCCACAGAGTGACCCAGCTCAGTGGCCAGGCCAGGAATATGCTAAGATCCCTATCTGACACTCTAGGAACAGGGCACTGTCCGAACACTCGGTGGTAGTACTTGCTGTCCCTTCTCCCTTTGCCACTCTCCCTCTGGCCACCCAGTTCCAGCTGTCTTTGATCCCTGTCCCCCATTATCCCCCGGCCTTTTTCTGTCCCACCACCACCACCATGTGGAAGAATCCAGCTCCCCTGTGCACGTGACATTTGGCGTGGCGTGACCCCTCTGAGTTGGGCAGGGGCTGGGGACAGACCCAGACAACATAAACACGTCCCCAGGAGTTTACATTGTGGGGGCCAGGAGTACACAGCAGTCAGCTGGCGGCTGCCCCTGTTTATTCCCTGAAGGTTCACGGTCAGGGCGCCACCGTGGGAGGAGGGTGGAGGCTATCCTCAGGTGGCCGCAGCTGTGTGGATATCAACGTGCTGGGGACCCCAGGAAAACCTGTAGGCCTCTCAGGCCACCCCCTCCAGCCTCGTCTCAGCTACCTCTCCCCAGGGACCATGTGCTGGTGCACATGGGAGTCTGAGCAGAGTGGTCTCCCTAAGCCTGAGGTGAGGGACCCATCGGCCCTTCCCCCCTTCGGTCCCTGCCCTGCTCCAGGACCCCAGCTCAGACTTCAGTGCATTTTCTCAAGTCAGGTGGAGCCAAGCTTTGCTTGAGTCAATCATTGTTAATGCTGTCCCTCAAATTTGTCCTGGGTGTTTTACTTTTCTGAGCCCTTCCTATCACTCAGTGTCTTCTACATCTACTCTGTGAAGCAGGCTGGGCTGGCTGGGTCTGCCCATTATCCGAGTGGGAAGGTCGAGGCCCAAAGGTACACCTGCCCCCAGTCCCACTCACAGCGACCTGTGGTGCCTGCATTCAAGGTCAACAGAAATGATGGCCTCCCAGTGGCTCTGCACACTGATCCACTTTACAGATGAGGAAACTGGGGCTTACAGTTGCTCAGCTGGGGAAGCCAGGATTTAAACTCAGGTCTGTGGCTCCAATCTCCCTGCACGGTCCTTCTCAACCCACCGCCCGCCCTTTACCCAGAGAGTCCGGTCATCTTCTAGGAGCAGGCAGGGGTCCACACAGTTCTCAGAGGGCTCATCAATGCTTCTTGCCTCCTGAAATGTGTATGCGGGAAAGCTGGAGTGTCCCCATGAGTGTGTTAACCCTCATCCGCAGCGCAAAGTCCTGAGTCAAGCATTGGCACAGGTATTACTACCTACTAACTACTCACTACTACCACCACCACCAACAATAACAGTTCATGTTTACTGAGCACGTGCTGTGTGCCCACGTCCGTTCTAAGTGCTATATATACAACATCTCCGGGAACCCACACAACTCGACGAGACTATCACGAACTCCACTACTAACCCAATTTATGGTTGCGAAGACAGAGGCACAAAGAGGTAAAGTGAGTTGCCCAAGGCAACAGGCTCGAAAACGTCGGAGTCAGGACTGGGATCCGGAGCCACTATGCTATAGAGTCTGGATGGAGATTGACTTTACAGACCAGCGTAAACAGCGTCGGGGTGACTGTGCGCGCACACACGCGCGCGCACACACACACACACACACACACACACACACCGGGGAGGGGGCAGGTGTGTAGAAGTTGTTGGAACAGTGCAAGGTAGATGGAGAAAGAGATGCCGTTCCCGGCGGAGATGGGCTGCGTGTTAGGACCTAAAGTGAGAGATACGGACCATTCCTAGGATGTCACATCCTGGGCAGGATGAATCTCCAAAGGCCGCCACCGTGACCTTGAACATGGTGGGTACCGAGCAAGCGTCCTTGGAGTGATTGAGCAGTGCTAACATGGTGGTCGTGACAGAAGTGCCCATAAGGACGGCAGTGTGGCGGTGCCGGGAGGGGGTGAGGGGGGAAGGAGGTGGTGGGGTGATGGTGCGGGTGCTAGCGATGAGGAAGTTGGGGATGGCATTAGCAACAGAGGCAAGAACACAAATGCCATTTCCTCTGTGCTCCAGTACAGCCCTTTACAGTTTCCACCGGCCATCACACACTGTTCCTAATCCTCACAGCTGCCTTCGGGGTGGGCATCGTTAGCCTCGTTTTATAAACGATGACAAGGAGCCACAGACAAGTCACATTCTGCATGCCTAAGGTCACAAGGCCAGTATGCCGGCTCGGGCTCTCTGCCTTCAGAGCGGGGTGCCAGGGAGTGTCAAGAGGCCATGGCGGGGGGGGGGGGCGGCAAGGTAGAAGCCGCTCTGCACTCCCAACCCAGTGGACTCAGCCCTCCTCGGTTTGGGGGATCGGGGAGTCTCAGAACTAGGTGACAGGGGCAGCAGTTCTAATCCCGGCCCCACCGCTGACACGCTGTGACCCTCTCTGGGCAGCGGCCAAGGCAGATGGCAGCTGCCAAGGGACAGCGGGCCCGCAGGGCAGAGCCAGTGGAGCCTGGCGGGAGCCCCACACACCAAGCGGATGAAGTCAGGGGTGGGAAATAATCTTGGAATCAGAGGAAAGCTCCCTTTGGGGTAACATTCCTGGAAAGCTCTGCTCTGATTGGCTTGAGGTTGGGGTTTCTGCACAGGCCTTCCCAGTCAGGAGCAAGTTTATTAATAAACCCTGTCCTGCCTCTTGCTCTGGCCCTGGGGAGAAGGCAGGGCTTCCTGGGACTCATGGCCCCTCACCCCAGGGGTAGTGGGTCCCACTGCAGGGGTGGGGGGTGGGGAGACAGACACTGGGCCCTTAGATCTAGGCGAGGAATAAATGCCCTGTACTGCAGTCTCCACCCCTCTGCAGCCCCAGGGATCTCCCTGTTCCAGCCACTGGTGAGGTGAGCCTGTGAGCATGTCCTGTGAGTGCCCTGGGTGCTGTGTGGGCGGTGGCAGTGTGGGGACAACCGAGCGTGAAGAGTGCTAAGGCCTCAGCAGCAGGACGCCTCCCTCCGGGGTGCTTCCTCCTGTAACTCATCAGCACCCAAGGCTTGAATTTACTGCCTCCGCTCCCCCACCCGCTGGCTCTGACCTCATTAGGCTCCTGTCCCTTTCCCAGGATGGGGGGGCGGGGGGGCGGGGGAGGAATGACTCCCGCCTGAAGAGCAGGATCCCTTGAGGGAGGAGGGAAAGTCCTGGGGGTGGGGGAGAGGGGAGAGGGGGCACAGAGCTTAATATAGTCACAGGGTAGGCTGAGGAGGATGTTGGATCTTATTACACCTGACACCTCGCCCCCATCATATGACCCAGCTCCTGCTAGCAAGGCGTGGGCAGAGTGAAAGAGTGAGAAGCGCCTGGTCCCAGGAAGTGCCTGGCCTAGCTGGGTGGTCCTGACTCCTAGTGGGCCCAGCCGGGAAGGGAAGGAGCCTCCAGCCCTGATCCCAGCATGGGCGCTAAAGGGACTGGTCCCTCTGATCCACACTGCCCCTCACCTCCCTCCCTCACCCCCAGATCCACGGTCCCAAGGTACGGTGCACCTGTGGGCAGAGCCCTAAAGCTAGACTTAGGAGGGGAAGCCAGGATGAGAAGTTGCCTGGAAAGTTGCTGTGAAGAATCAGGATCAAGATAATCTCCTGGGCTAAATCGCCCCTGTGTTGAAATCTGACCCCTGTACCCGCCCTGCCCACACCTAAGGGGAGACACAGCCTTGCCCTCAGGGAACCCATTTCATGGAATTGTCACGCAAAATCCCCAACGTCTTAGTGTCTAATTTTCTTGTCTATGAAATGTCAAGGCTGCCTCGTCCCTCAAAGGTGCTTAGTGCCTGCCTGGCGGACAGCAAAACCTGAATAAAAGGCAGCTGTTCCTCTTCGGTGGGGGCTTTTTGTGGGAGAAATCATCATCTTTGGTCTTTGGGAAAAGTAGGTCGAAATAGCACCCTGTATGCCCGCCCAGCACTCCCACCCAAAGATGGGTCACCTCTGGAGGGTCTGGCTGCCTTGACACGGCATGGTGTCCCCAGTCAGCCCCAGCCCTGATGTTTATGGTCAACAAAAATCTGGAAAGTCAGCCACACAAGTGGCCCCAGGCCTGAGGACACTGGGGCAGCATGGGACAAGGCAGGCCCTGCGGCCATCCACCCTAGAAGATGCTATCCTGTGGCTTCTGGTCACTGACTTCCTGGAAACCAGTTTTTCAGATTTACTTTTGATTGAGGTGTAAGATTTGCATATCAAATGGCACAAACCTGAAGGGTACACCTTGGTGAATGTGTGCATCTGTATGTGCCTGCGTAACCACCACCCAGATCAAGCACAGTATTTCCAGCACCCCGGCAGGCCCTCTCTAAGCCCCATCCGGTCAATCCCCTCCTCCAGAGGTAACCACTATTCTGACTTGCATCCCCACAGGTTGGCTCTGCCTGTCCTTGAACTTCACGCAAATGGACTCCTAGAACACGCACTTCATGTCTGGCCCTGTTTGTTCAGCCTGAGGTCTTCGAGGGTCATGCGTGTTGTCCCTACGGTACCAGCTCTTCCTTTTTCGTGGCCAAGTAGACTTCCACTGAGTATATCTCAACTTATTTGTCTGTGCTGCTGTTGACGGACATTTGGGTTGTTTCCACTTTTTATGTAATATGATTACAGCAGCCAGAGCATTCTTAGGCACGTCTTTCGGTGACACAAACATGGCAACCCATTCCTGACAGCAGATTTGGGGGCAGATGCATCATTAAGAACTCCAGGGAGGACAGGGGAGATCAGATATTACTGAGTTCCTTGGATGGACCGAGAGGGTACTATGCTACATGAACTAAGTCAGACAGACAAAAACAAATACCATTTGATTTCACTTAGATGTGGAATCTAAAAACAACAACAACAAATGAAAAACAAATGAACAAACAAAGAGAAACAGACTCATAAATACAGAGAACAAACTAGGGTGGGGGGATGGGCAAAAAAGGTGAAAGGGATTAAAAGGTACAAGCTCCCAGTTATAAAAGACGGAAGTCACGAGGATGAGAAAGCACAGCACAGGGAATACAGCCAATAGCTGATAATATTGCAAGAGAGTTGGATGGTGACAGATGGTTACCACTATCTTATCATCTACTTATCTTGGTAAGCATCGTGTACTATACAGAATTGTTGAATCAGAATTGTGCTGTATACCTGAAGCTAATTCAGCTACAATTTTTCTTCTACTTTTTTTAAGTTTATTTAGTGTGTGTGTGTGTGTGTGTGTGTGTGTGTGATTATATTCATTTCCTAGGGCTCCCTTAACAAAGTATCACGGACTTGGTGGCTTACAACAATAGGGATTTGAGTCTCTCATGGTTAAGGAGGCCACGGTCCCAAATCAAGGTACCGACAGGGTTTGTTTTTTTCTGGAGGCTCCGAGGGAGAGTTTTCCATCCCCTCTCTCCTACCTTCTGGTGGCGGCAGGCAATCCTTGGTGCTCCTTGGCTGGTAGCTGTATCTCTACAATTTCTACGCAGCCTTCTTCCTCGTGTGTAGACCCGCGTCTCTGGGTCTACAAATTTCTCTCTCCCTAAAAGGACACCAGTCATTGGATTTAGGGTCCACCCTAATCCAGTAAGATACCGTCTTACCTTGATTACATCTGCGAAGACCCTGTTTCCACCTAAGGTCAAGTTCCCAGGTCCCGGGGCTAGGACTTCCAACGTATCTTTTGGGGGGCACAGTTCAACCGACTATAGTGATCATGACTCAGCACCTTTGCATGGGCGTATACATGAGTGTCTGTGAGGGTGTGTATTGTGTGAAGGAGCACTGCCTGAGTGTGCACGTGCGTGCCAGGACATGTCTACGTGGTGCCTCTGGTTGTGCGTATGTGACCGCAGACACGTGTATACGAGCGCGTGTGCGTGTGCGCCCCTGTGCCCATGGTTTTAGAGCCCCCATGGACTTGCTGAGGAGGGCAGTAAGGCCTGGCTCCCTGCTGTGGCTGAAGAAGTGCTTGGGGCTGGCCTGGGTGGGCAAGCGGAGCCTTGCCTCCTGAATCCAAAGGGTGAGCTGCGAGAAGCAAGGACAAGGGTATTTGGTGAGCTGGGCACAGGCCGGCAGGCTGAGGAGGTGGCTCCCGGCAGCAACGCCTGTTCCCAGGTCCTTTTCCAGGAATGTTCCTAGAAGGCCCCTCCACCCAAGCTCCCATCCCCTGCACACCATTTGCCTGGTTGGGGAGGCTCTGGCTGACTCACATCCTCTAGAGGCTGGAAGCCAGGACTCAGCTACCTGCGCGCCAGCCCGGTGGGGGCGGGGCAGGTAGCCAGGCCCGCCCAGGCCCCGCCCCCAGGCCAAACAGCAGTAGCACCCAATCACCCACCGTGCGGGGGCCGGATCCCAGCAAAGGGAGAAAGACCGAAGTGAGTACGTGGTCAGGAAAGGCCCAGAATGAGGGCAGCTTCTCCCCCCGGGCCGGCTCTTTTAGGCAAAGCCACCCCACAGAGGCAGGGCATCGGAAGGGTCTCCTCCACAGAAATGTTGGTTTAGGGCTTGCTCGGGGCCAGTCATCTCATTTAAACTTCACAGCCAAGTTTAAATGGGGTTCTCATCATCCCCATTTTCCAGACGTTATTGCTGAGGCCCTAAGGAGTTAAATGATCTGCGTAAAATGACACGTGTGTTTATGCTCGTGGGCGTTCGTTAGTCTCTGCAAATCACACCCTACCCCCCCTCCTCCACACTCAGACCAGAGCTGCCCTCACCGCAACCCACCTGCCCACCACACATACCCCCTCCAGCGCAGTCTTGCTCCCACCCTTCACGAAGAAGACCCCCCCCCACCCCGTCCGTGCCCATGGGGGTGGCGGGACAAGTTAGGGGGTGGTCTCTCCACTCATCCCACCCTCCTGGTCTTCTCTGTGGTGTCCTGGTTTGAGTTTCCGTGTGGCAGTGAGTTCACTGCATCTCTGAGAATGTTGGTGGGTTTGTGCGCAGGTGTTTGGAGGAGGCGGTGTCGGGGGCAGGCAGGTGTACCTCCGGGGGGGGGGGTGTGCCCGTCAGGGACACATGAGGGCACAGCTGTGGTGGGATATACACTGGACAGGTTGTATCTGTGAGTGTGCCTAGGCACGGGTGTGTGAGCCCCTGCAGGTGTTGAAGAAGCCTGCCCCCCTGCATGTCTGGGTGTCTGTAGAGTGACTCCCCATTTTTCCCCCCTTACCATAGAAATGCCACCAACCTCAGTTCACAGACTCCGGGGCCACAGGTGAGAGCCTGGTAAAAAAAAAACGCCTATATCTGGGGACAGAGACACCTGAGTCTGAAGCCCCGCCTGCTCTGGCCACTGGTGCCCTTGAGCTGGCATCGCCCCACCCAGGCAGCGGGAGTGTCCTCACCCAATGGGATGGGGTGACACGGAGGAGGAGGCAGCACTGTGGCTTCTCCCGCCCCCAGAACACAGGGAGCACCCAGCAACCCAGATGGGAGGCTCATTACCCCAGCACTCAGTAGTTTGGTGGGGGGGTCATGCCAGGACTTGGCACAGACTACAAAGTGTGGGGGGCACCCCAGCACTCCCGCCCGCGGCTGGCTGGGGGAGGGGCTGTGACGTTCGGTGGCCTCATGCTGCTGAGAGGAAGTAGCTAATTGCCGACCTGATGACTGGGCAGCCTGAGGAATGGGGTGATGATGCCACTCGCGGAAGCAGGCGCCCCAGCACAAGGAGGGGGCCCTGCAGGGACGGGGTGAGCCAGGCCTGTGCTCCGCAGAAGCTGAGGTAGCTGTGGCCAAGGGAGCAGGGGGTGGGGGGTTGTTGAGGCTGTGACCGTGGGAAAGGAGTTCTCCCTGGCTTCCCTCAGCTTTAAGGGAAAAGAGTTCAGAGGCCCCAGGGGATGAAGGGATTTGGGAAGGGGCTACAGGGGACAGAGGGGGAGGAGATGGTGGCAGAGGCTTCTTTACTCCCACCTACACTCCCCAACCTTCCCATGTTCCCTACTCTTGCCTTTGTCTCCTCTTTGGCCCCTGTGGCCCCAGGCTGGTGAGGAAGGAAGGAGTAGATGGAGAGCTCTTTTCACCATAAGAACCCCCGGGGCGCACACAGCCTACTTGGCCATATTTACTCTGCTGAAGGCCAGAGCATCTAGAAGTGGTGAGACTTCAGCTGTCCTTGAGGACAGAAGAGCAGGTGCTTCAGAGAACAGAACAAGCCAAGGGTGGGCAGTGGGCTTTAGAGAGGCTGACGAAGGATGGGGGCTTGGCTGCCATGGTTATGGGGAGAGAAGGAGGCGGGCAGGGCCCTTCTGCACCTAGAGCCACACTGTCCCTTCTTGGCAGAAACTGGGTAATCAGGGGAGGCTGGGTGGCTCAATCCATTAAGCATCCTACTTCAGCTCAGGTCATGATTTCACAGTTTGTGAGTTCGAGCCCCGCCTCAGGCTCTGTGCTAATAGCTCAGAGCCTGGAGCCTGCTTCAGATTCTGTGTCTCCCTCTCTCTCTCTGCCCTTCCCCCACTCGTGATTTCTCTCTCTCTCTCTCAAAAATAATCAAACATTAAATAATATAATAATTAATCAAACATTAAATAATTAATAATAATTAAAAAATTAAAAAAAAAAAAAAAAGAAACTGGGACCAGATGCGGAACTTCTCCCACAGTGCTGGCCACAGCCTCTGGCCCGGGCAGGCCTGGCCTCAACTGCCAGAACAAGGGTCAAGACCAAGTCAGGAGCCACACAAGGTGGGGACCCCACCCCCAAATCCCCAGGGGCATCAACCCCAGAGAACCTGCCAGCCCTGAGTGCCAAAAAACAGGACCCAGCCATCTGTAGGTCAGTCCTCTGCGCCCTCAGCGCCCCCTGTGGGCAGGGAACTATACTAATGGGGGAGGGGCCTCCACCTGCCTGCAGGAGGAGACAGACTGGCCCACCGGAGGGCACAGAGCCCCTGCCTCAGGGTACACTCAGTGTGATGAAGGAGACTCAAGACATTGATCTACTAGCTCCCATCTGAAATTTGGCCCCCCGTCCTCAGGAAGCTCCCACTCTGATAGAGATGTGTACTACCATCAATGCTCCATTCTGGGGGCGCCTGGGTGGCTCAGTCCCTTAAGCGTCCTGCTCCAGCTGAGGTCATCATCTCATGGTTCGTGGATTCCAACCCCACATGGGGCTCTGGGCTGACAGCTCAGAGCCTGGAGCCTGCTTCAGATTCTGTGTCTCCCTCTCTCTCTGCTCGTCCCCTGCTCGTGCTCTGTCTCTCTGTCTCTCAAAAATAAATAAACGTTAAAAAAGAAAAAAAAAAAAAAAGCTCCATTCTGAAGGGTGAAACACAGCACCAGCCTTCAAGAAACTTAGTCTGAGGGTGGGGACACACAGCCCTATAGAACCTTTCTGGGGCCTCCGATCTGTTGTAGACATGAATTAGACATTTCAGTGACCTTAGTGTTGCTAGAAAACAATACAAGACGTCCAGTTAAATTTGAATTTCAGATACACAACGAATAATGTTTTGTATAAGTATATCCCATACAACATATGGGGCATACTTATACTAAAAAGAGTATTCATTGCGTATTTGAAATTCAAGTTTAATCAGACGTCCTGTACTTTTATTTGCCAGATCTGACAACCCTAGTTGCCTAGGGAGGAGGGAGGAGGGAGGAACCCCAGACACCAAAATGCAGGTAAACATCACAGCGTGCTCAAGCTCAGGAGAGCAGTTTTGGGGCGGGTGGGGAGTCCTGGGGCGCTGGCTGGAAGGAGTTTAAAATTCCTTCCAGACCAGATCCCTAATCCCTTGGTGCACAATGGCCGCCTTCTCCCCCACCGCCTGCGCCCACGCCCTCCCCCGCGGGGCCGTGGCAGTGCCACCACGGGCCTCTTTAAGCCCCTTTGAAGCCGGCAGAGCCCCGCGCCGCGGGAGGCCCCACCGCTATGCCAGCTATGCCAGCTATGTCCCCGCTGCCGCCGCCGCCGCCGGCCACCCCTGCTCCCCCATTAATGCTGGCTAAGCTGGCTAATAAATAAACTTCGCTCCCAGCCTCAGCCCCCCACTGGCTCCTCCCTGCTCCCCCAGAATGGATTTCGGGGCTCAGGTAACACATGCGGCCCACTCTCTTCTGATGTCTCTCTTTTTTTTTTTTTTCTATCGCTCTCCTAGCCCTATTGCCCGTCTCTGACGGAATTTGGGGAGTCTCTGCCTCGCGCACTGCATCTCCTTCAGTCCACCTGTGCGCAGGGAGCAGGCCACATGGCTAGGGCAGGGACACCACTCAACGCCCGGGTAAAGATCCGCCGGACAGAGGAGCGCCCCCTGGAAGCCCGGGGAGGCGCGGGCCACGCCCCTCCTCGCCACACCCTCGGCCACGCCTTCCTCTGCCCGCGGAAGTGGGGCGCGCAGCCCCGGGACAGGTGACTCCGCGCCCGGGGAAGGCGAGGGCGCCTCCTGCGGCAGGAGTCCTTTCTCCACGGCCTCTGCCGCCCCCTGCGTCCCCACCCGGGCTTCGGAGAGTCTGACTCAGAGGCGAGCCCGCATCGCTTCACCTCCTACCACACACCCGGAGCGCGCGGAGAAATTACAGGATTGCAGGGGCACGGCTAATGCGCTCTAATTACCCACCGCCGCTCTCCTCCGCGGCGCTCGGCTGCGCCGGGCCAACGCGCCCTAATTAGGCCTCCCACCCCCCACCTGTCCGGGAGCCCGTCCCCTGTCCCCAGTCCCCAGGAGCGCGCGTGCCTCGCCTCTGCCCGCCCACGCCTCCTGTCGCCCTCTGAGACCGAGCCAGGAGAGAGCTCTGAGACCCCAGCTTGGGTGGGGAGAGGGAAGGTGCAGGACTGGAGACCCCGGAGCCCCAGGGTGCGGAAGGCGGCTGGTCCCTCTCGTAAACTGACAGCCCTCGAGTTCTGTCTCACGTGACTTGGAGAGTGGGGAGGAGGCAGGACCCATTTCCTTGACAGGGACACTGAGGCCTGTTGGAAAGGGGAGGAGCGGGTAGAGCACCAGGACAAAAGTATCCCCGTTCTGCACATGAGGCACGGGAAAGTAAAGGCTCTCGAGCAAGGCTCCCCAGCCAGAACCTCCAGATGAGCTCATTTCGGGGTGACTTATGACTGCCCCCGCAGGCTCCTTCCCCTGACAGAGATATTACCTTCCTGAAAAGAAAGGTGATACCCATCACAGACCTGGAGCGCTAGAAGGCCGACCAGCTGTGGCCTGTTGGTCACAAGGGAGCCAGTGAGGAGTGGCTAAAGTCTGGCATCCCAGGAAGGGTGGGAAAAGGCCCTGAAGACGCAGAAGCCAGGCCTGGTGGCCAGGACTAAGGACTTGACTGTCAACTTCTTTATCCAAACCAGGTTCAAACCTTTCCTCTATCAGCAATTCTTTCCTGATGCCCAGGGGGTTGCAGGCTCATGGCCTTGGGTCAAGTTTAATCTTTAGTGTCTGGCCTGCAAGGAGTAGGTGGTTTTTGTACTGAGCATGAGAGCTTACAGACAGTGTGGGCCATCTGATCGCCCCCCCCCTCCCCCGCATTGGCAAAGGCCAGTGTCAGACTAGTCCCCAAAGGCATTTGGGTTTGAGACCCCTGATTTACACCAGCCCACTTGGCCTAGCCTTTAACCTTTCCTCGGGTGCCGGGATCTCAGTCTGCACCATAGTGCACCCCCTAGTAGTCTGTGCATGTTTCTTGGTAAGCACGCCCAGGTGAATGTCCCTGAGAGCCCCTCTTTAGGCTTCCCACATGTGGTGGCAGTGGGGGCTGCACGTGCTTCTGGAAACCCCTCTCATACCACCTTTTTTCATCTTGAGTTTCAATCTGTGCCTTGGGTATGCCTTCTCCAACAGGATGACAGATGTTTTTCTGCCATGCAACTAGAGGTTCCTTGAGGGCAGAATATTGGATCGCTTCCTTTCAGTCTAGGATCTCACTGAGGGTTTGGGGAGTGGGGTGTGAGGGTAGTATCCTCCATCACAGGAAGCTCCCAGAGGGCAAGGCTGTGTCTCCCCCTCACACTGGGGCTCCCCGAGGGCAGGACTGTGTCTTCCTTCTCAGACTGGGGCTCCCTGAGGACAGGACTGGTCTCCCCCCTCAGACTGGAGTCCCTGGGGCAGGGCTATGTCTCCCCCTCAGACTGGGGCTCCCTGAGGGCAAGACTATGTCTCCCCTTCAGTCTGGAGCTCCTTCAAGGCATTTTTTTTTATTATTTTTTAAAATTTTTAACGTTTATTTATTTTTGAGACAGAGAGAGACAGAGCATGAACGGGGGAGGGGCAGAGAGAGGGAGACACAGAATCGGAAGCAGGCTCCAGGCTCTGAGCCATCAGCCCAGAGCCCGACGCGGGGCTTGAACTCACGGACCGCGAGATCGTGACCTGAGCTGAAGTCGGACGCTTAACCGACTGAGCCACCCAGGCGCCCCTCCTTCAAGGCATTTAATTCCCCTCTCAGATGGGGCCTTTGCACCCCACCCCAGCCCTCTGGCTCTGGCAGCACACAGGCATTCCTCCCAGGACACCGTTTGTCACGCTTTGATGAATGAAACCTACTAAGAATAACCCAGTCCTTGTAGTCACTAAAGGACAGGGATGTGGGGAGAAGAGGCCGGTGACTGTGGAGGGGCTGGGGGGAGATGGACACATTCATTCAATAGCATTTTTCCCCGGTGCCCATCTGGACACTGAGGGGAGACACAGTGAGTGCCACAGAGCCCCCTACCGTGCCATTTCTGTGTTGTCGGTGGTGGTGGGGGGGGGGATTCCACAGGACCCCTGAGACAGAAATCCCCACCCAGCTTCACAGCTTTCCCACCTCAGATGCCATCACCCCAAGGCCACCCAGCCCCCTCTATGCCTGGCACAAGTTCCCTCTGCTTGGAAATCAGGTGCTTGGGGTCAGGGGCTGTTTCCAGTGGGTCACAGGCTAAGGGGCAGGGGAGAGGGCTGTGAAGCAGCCTTCCTCCTCCTCCTATGGGGACCTGGCAGAGTGACCGTGGGGGAATGTAGAAGCAGCCTCAAACTGGCGGGAGGGCATTTGGTGCTCTGATTGGGGGAGGGGTGTAAGGGACCCAGAGGACGAACCCCTGTCCCCTGCTCCCCTCTCTGCTCTTCCTCCCTCTTCCTGCCCCTTCCCACTTCAAAATCTCAAGCCTCCAGTTAAGAAATGAGCCACCTTTCCCATGCAACTATTCTCCCAGGCACTTCCCAGGGGGCCTGTGGGGTGGGGAGGCTGTGACCTTAACCTGCTTCTCTGGATGGGGCCTTCCTGGCACGCCACCCCCAGTTGCCACCTCATGAGAGGGACATGTCGGCCTGGTCTTGGCAAAAACATCAGCCTATGAGCCAGGTGGCCTGGTATGGTACCAGCTCTGCCCCTGATCCCACTGTGACCTTGAGAAGCCATTTGCTCCTCTGGGCCTCAGTTTCCCAGGATGTAAGATGAGTTTTGTCCAGTTTTCATGGTTTTCAAACATTTCTTTTTTTAAAAATGGGTTCTCTTGTTTAAATAGTAATTTATGGAGCCTCTCCACTGGTAACACAAAAAAGGTTTGGAGTTCTGTGGTCAAAATAGGAGTGGGGGCCCAGTCCATCTCATGCACACGGACACACACACACACCGATCAGCCCAGGGCACTTCAAACAACGCACTTCATAAACCTCTGAACCCTGAAATCCTTCCCTAGTAAATATTCTGGGTCCTGCCAGGGTTGGGAGCTTTAGAACTGGGGGGTTCTGACAGCTCTGAGGATGGGGCAGTGGTTGTGGGCCTTCCAGGTATAGGGAGCAGGCCCCAGGGGAAACAGGGTGGGGGGCTTGAACCGATAGGGAGCATCCTTCCAACACTGGGTAACCCCACTGAGTCTGGGTGGGGGCCTGGATCCAAAGCTGAGTCTATGCAAACCTCCCTACCAGCCGTGGTACCCCAGCCAAAAGTCAAGTAGGCTTCTCTGGCACTGGGCCCCTCAGCTGGGGGGAGAGTTGGATGAGGGGAGAATGAGAGGGCCCTTCCCCAGTGGGAGGAGCAGGAGCCTCTGCAACTTTTTTCTGGAATACCTCTCACTGGGCCTAGGACAAAGACCAGAGTGGCAGCGGTGGGGGGCTGAGCACCAAAGCCCGAGTAGGCTATGCTACCCCACTTAAGGAGACAGGGGGAACCCTACAGTACCACTAAAGCCGCAAGTGTGAAAATTTGGTGCCAACAGGGAATGCAGGTGGGAGGGGGCCCATCAGGCACTGGTGACAGGAAGGCAAGAGTGAGGAGGGGAGCCGGTGCCGCAGAGGGAAGAAAAAATGGCACCAATATGAGGTAGGCCTGGGCCCGGGGTCCCTCCAAAGTGGGATAACAGCCGGAGCACCCCAGTCCCTCCTTGGGGACAGATGGACTGTGCTCAAGCGTGCTGAGAAAGACCCGTGTTCAGCCCAGCCACCCAGGGTCACCAGGCAAAGGAGGCACTGCCTCCTCACTTACACATCCAGGCAGCCTGGGGAGCCACAGCCCCAGGGGAGACGATTGTTCTCGATTTCCCTCAGGGAACCTCACCGTCCTCTGTCCCAAATGCACATGCACGCTCACACACACACACACACACACTCACTCATGCTGGCATTTGTCCCCTGCAGACTCCACTGCCTTGGCCTTGGAAACTTCTGGATCTCTGTTCTGTGCCATGCACGGCTCTGGGCACTGGGGCCACAGGAGTGGAAACATCAGCCAAAGTCTCTGTCCTCGTGGTACTCAGGTTCTAGGAGGGATGACAGATGATCAGCAAGTCAGGAAAGGCACAAGGTCAGGTCGTGATAAGACTATTGGCGTGGAGAGTGTTGGGGTGGGTGGGGCTGTTTCAGATGGGGTCGTCAAAGACAATCTTTGCGAGGAGGGGGCCTGAGCTCCAAGAAGCCAGTCATGCTTTGGAACCAAAAGGAGTCCGAAAATGTACAACATTTTTTTTGAACAGAAAAGAACATGCATCCATAAACATTAAAGGGCAGGGAAGTTAGAAGTGTTTTGGGACATCTGCTGTATGTCCAGCACAAGGATAGGAAGTTCACGTGCGCCGTCTTCCACAGCCCTCTTCCAAACCCTGTGTGTCAAATAGTAGAACTTCCATTTTACAGATAAGAAATATGAAGCCCACTGTTTCACTCATCTGATAAGATGTGTTAGGTTTTAGCCTCTGAAAACACTATAATAATTCCCACATGGGCCCTGCCCTCTTAGGGCCTACAGTCCGGGAGAACACAGAGGTGGATCTGGGAGGGCTTCCTGGAGGAGTCCCTGCCTAAGCTGAGTCTAAAAGGGGGAGGGGGGGAGGTGACAAAGGAAGTGATAAGGTAAGGAGTGGGGGATTGGGGGGGGGCAGAGGGAATGGCACCAGCAGCAGGGTGACCTGTGGACAGAAGTAAAGGATGGGGGTGGGAGGTCCTTGCCGGCTCGCCTGGTCAGGCCTTGTTGGTGTGTGAGGACCCTGCAGGCAGACGGGGGGCAGGAGGGCACATGGGGCCACCCGGTATGACTGTTACGCAAGGTGGAACCTTGTCTGGTGGAACCTCTTCCAAGGCTCGGTGACCTGGTCACCCTCAAGTCACAGGATGAGTAATGGCAAATGGTGGGTTCCAGCCAACAGCGAGGCCTAGTTGGACAACTCACACAGGTTCACACACTCCACGTGCACAGACACAGACAGACGTGTGCATAGCAAACGTGCACACAGACGTGCAGCTGGCCCCACTCCTTCCTCTGTATCATTAATGAGGGCTGGAGAAAGACACAGGGCAGGGGTCAGAAATCACAGAACAGTGTGGCTCCAGCGTAGCTTAGGCCTCAGGCCCTAGGCACCTCTTTCTGGAGCCCCAGGGCAGATATCCCTCCAAAATCCCCCTCCCAGGCTCTCAGGCCCCTTGTCTTCCCCGTCACCACCCCCTCCCATATTCTCCGAGGCCTCACCTGCCAGTACCTGGTCCAGGATATGCAGACGGGACGTGCGAACTCTTTGCTGGCAGATTCACAGAGAATGCGGCCCTGCACATCCCAGCCAGAACAGAACCCAGACTCAGAACGGACCCTGCCAGACTGAAACAAAGAGGCCACATCAGAGAGATGAGCATTCATGGACCCACACAGGGACTCGAATGCAAGGTCAGACACCGAACAGCCCAGGCACAGGCTGCTGCGAGAGGCCACATGTAAGATCAGTTTGGGTGAGCATTCCTGGAAGAGGACTTGTTCCCCGAGGAGTGTACAGATTTGGGCTGTGCTAATGGGAAGACAGCAGCCAGCTAGAAGAGAGAGGGGCAGCCCCCAGGCTCTGAGCTGGCCAGGCCCTCCAGAAGCCGTGGGTCCAGACCTGGGGATCTCCCGCTTAAGGGAACAATGACAGAGTGACAAGGTGGGGAGGGGTCTAGAAACCTCATCCTGTGAGGAACTACCACAAGGATGTTTAGCCCCAAGAATGAAAGGTCCTGGCATCTGGGCGTCCCCCCACTCCAGCCACGGCCTTTGCATGTGTCCTACCCCCCACTGGCGACTCCCCTGCCCCTTCTTCATACCAGCTAAAGCTCCACTTCTTCGAGGAAGCCCTTTCTGACCTCTCTGTGGATTATGTCCCACGTTTATATGCTCTGCCTCCCACCTAGGCCTGGTGTTGGGGTAGCACTTACCAGAGACAGGTTTACCCATGAGATTGTTCTGTTCATGGTGCCTCCCTAACAGACTGTAAGCACTGTGAGGTCCAGGGCTGTGTGTGCTGTTTCTTGCTATTGTTTTCCTGGTGCCTGGCACATAAGAGACGCTCGATGAATGTCTACAGAGGAAGGGAAGAAAGAGAGAGAAGGTGGGAGGGAGGGAGGGGGAAGTGAGGTGCCTTGAACCACCTGAGACCTGCCATATATAGGACGAAATGGGCTCTCCGGGGGTGGAAGGAGCAGGAACATCAACAGGAGGCCAGCCGAGGAAGTCAGATTTCAAATCATCCATTGGAAGGTTTGGGAAGTCAGATGGCCACAGTGTGGATTGGGCTGTCCCAGAAGCCTGTGAGTTTCTCGGGACGAGTTTAAGCAGAACCAAGAGGAGCACTTGGCAGAGGTGCGGTTACTCAAATGCAGGAAGGAACCAGTGTAGAATGAACGAAGGAATGACCGAATGAATGCATGAATGAATGACAACCGCTACAGGGTATTCACGCACTGAGCAGAAGGCTGGCGACATCTGACCGCTGTCTCAGAGTTGAGTCTGAGTCCAGCTACGCCAGACCCCAGGCGGACAGGGAGCCACGGGCCCGGTGATGCACGTGCCACGTGCGCTTCCAGGAAAGTACACTTGCAATCCATCCCGCGACGCCAGACATGTCGCGCCGGATGATGTTTGTAGCAGGGCAAGGACGGCGGTGTCTGGGGAGCAGCTCGGTCCTGATTGCCCTCTCACAGCTCACAGCTTTCCCAAGGAGGGCACATTTCCCAAGGAGGTCACCCCCTTTGGGCCACTTTCCCAGGAGCTGACCCCTTGTCACAAGTCTGTCCTGAGGCCAGTGCTCCTGTGGCAGCTTCCTCCTGAGGGCTGAGGATGGTATTGGGAAGGAGGAACTTGGCCCGTGATCTTACCTGGCAATGACCTGGTCTACAGAGGCTAGCGTGGGCAAGGCAGGCGCCCTGGCTGTGAGCTCCCCCCGGCACGTTCAGAAGCCTGAGACATAGGCCCAGCTCGCGCCCAAGAGCCCTCCTGTCCCCCAACCCCGCCACCATTCTATGAGCTTCCTGAGAGCAGGCATTGTTGTCTTACCTGCCTCTATCCCGCCCCTGGCTCAGAGGAGGGAGCCACTGGCTGTGAGGAGAGCAGAGCAGGGGCCAGGGCTGGCAGAGCTGAGAGAGAAAGGGATGTTCTGCTCAGGGAGACAGAATGGAGTACTTTCTAGCCGCAGTGGAGTAGCATCTAGATGGGGACTGGGAAGAACACACAGCACCCTGGGGCCCCTAAGGCTGGGACCAGGTTGGACTTGTCTCCTGTCCATGCTCTGGGCCTGCCCTGTCTCCAGCAGCCCCGCTGTGGCCAGTGACCCGTCACTGACTCACAGCCAGCTGTGGACACAGAGGGGAGAAAGTGGCCCCCAGCTGAGCTCATACACTCGCAATTAGCCCTCTGTGCTTCCTCACCAGGGAGAGCCTCCCGGCTTTCACGCACGCATGTCCCAGGCTGCCCTTTTGCAACCGCAACACGCCTCTTGCTGCTTATTTTAGCCTGATGAAGCCTCTTGAAATGTCAGAGCTGGAACCAAACGTGGGATCATGCAGTTCAATCCCTCCATTCAACCAGGGGGGGAAACGGATATTCAGGAGAGTGAGTGATGTGTCTCAGGTCACACAGCTAATTGGTGGTGTGGCCAGAAATTCACGGCAGGCTTTTGGGGACCCAAATCCAGGTGTCCTTAACTCTGGGGGCAGCGTGCTTCGGCCAGCCCCTGATCATACTTCTGGAGCCTCTGGAGCCAGCACGCCCGGATTTGAATCTTGATTTGCCTGTTATCAGCTGTGAGACTTATAGGCAAGTTACTCAACCTCTCCATACCTCTTTCCTCATCAGTAAAATGGGACTAACAATAGTAGCCACCTCCCAGGTTCGCGTGAGGAGTCAGTGGGTTAATGTACCTGACTTGCCGAGAGCAGTGCCAGGCACGTAACACGTGCTCATGTTAGAACACGTTAGCTAACACTCTTAGGTGCGTGGTGCAGTTACCAAACCTTGGTCCCTGGTGTGGAAAGTTCAAAACTTTGGTTTTATCAGTTCACCCAAAGGCAAGCAGACTCCAGGGGGCCAGCCGTATAACCAGGCTTATGGCAAACCAATGTCTGGTGTCACCACTGGGGACAGATGTCGCCATCAGAAGGACCAGGGTGGGCACAGAGGCGGCCTCCCGTTCTGCCAGCCACCGCTTGAGATCCAAAGACTGCAGCCGTCACAGCAAGGGCAGTTAGAGATTCTCGGGGCTGCTCAAGCTGGAAGAGCCTGGAGAAATGCCCTTCTGAACACAAGAATGAGCCTCTGTTCATCTGCAGAACAGGGGAATTCGGGGCCTCTAACTCACAGCGCGGCTGTGTGCATGAGCTCGGGTGACACTGTGCCCGGCACAGTCCTTTCCAGCCGTCCAACCCCCTGCCCCCTACCTGCTTGACCAGTTGTCTCGATTCAGAGCCGCCTCTCCTGGACCCTGTTGGATAAATATTGACGAATTCTTCTCCTTCCAAGTTCCTCCTTTATCAGTCACCAAAGCTCTGACACTTCATACCAGATGAACTATGGTCCCAGGACATGTACAAGATCGGGGTGGTCTCATTCCAGCCCCAGAGATGCCTGTGGAATGGATGGCTCGGTGAATCAGTGACTGGAAAAATTCCCAGAACTTCCTAAAAACTCACCCTGAGCTCTCACCGTTGGGCAACACTCTGGTTTCCCCAGAGCCCCAGCCACAAACTGCCTCTGAGGAGGGGCTGCTCCACAGTGGCCTTACCCCTGGCCGCCATTCATCTCTCATGAACACAGCAACCTTTCTCTCTGCTCCGCTCACCACCATCAACGAGGCTAGACAACCAGGTGTGTTTGCAGCCTCCTCTGGCAACAGCGCTCTCACCGCCATCCTGCTGCCCATTTCCACCTCCCACATGCCTCGTGGTCAGTCTCGAGCCCTCTCCTGCTCCCCAAGTCGCAGCTGTCCCCTAATCACCCCACCAACCTCGTAGGGTGGCCTGCACAAGAAAACTGATTTTTTTTCACTTGCTATTCGAACTCCTCTGATAGCTCATGATGCTGGCCAAGCCCCAGCCTTTGCCCTGACAGCCCCAGCTGAGCCCTACCCATAGAGTCCTGCTATGGACGGCCCTTTCCTCACCAGGACTCCTGTCCATCAGGGTGGACCAAAACCCCTCAGATTTGAAGCCAGCCAGGGCCAGCTGGGAGTTTGTGTCCCCTTGGAAGACTGGGACGCTGGACACTAGTTCTGTCCTCAGGTGTCAGGTCATGGCATGGGCGTTGTCTCCAGTTTGGTTCCGGCTTTTTCTGCATCATTGACCTACCATCCAGGCCTCTGCATGGTTCTGGGCCACCAGTGGTCCCGACACACCAACCAGAGGATTCTAAGAATATCCAAGCTGGAAGATCCTGAGGAATCACTCAGTCCAATGGAGATGCTCCTAGAGCATTTGAAAATGTGTTAGAGTCTTTCTTTCATTGTAGCAACAATGAGAGGTGATCTGGCATTGGGTTCTAGGGGCCAGAGATGCTGAATGTCCCACAATGCACAAGGCAGTTTGCACAATGAAGATTTACACCCCTGTGTCCATCGATAGATGAATGAATAAAGAATAGGTGATAGATATAGATATAGATATAGATATAGATATAGATATAATGGAATATTATTTACCCATGAAAAAGAATGGAATCTTGCCATTTACAACAACAGGAATGGAGCTAGAGAATGTAATGCTAAGTGAAATAAGTCAGAAAAAGACAAATACCATATGATTTCACTCATATGTGGAATTTAAAAAACAAAACAAATGAGCAAAGAAAAAGAGAGAGAGAGAGAGAGAGAGAGAGAAAGAGAGAGAAGTCAAGAGACAGACTCTTAACTAGAGAGAACACACTGATAGTTACCAGAGGGGAGGTGGGCAGGGGGATGTGTGAAATACATGATGGGGATTAAGGAGTGAACTTGTCGTGATGAGCACCGGGTCATGTATGGAATTGTTGAATCACCGTATTATATACCTGAAACTAATATAACAGTGCATGTTAATTATACTAGAATTAAAATAAAATAATTGCATCCCTTCCTTCCTTGGAGAAACACTGATCCTAGTTGAAAGTACTTACTGTGCAGTTGTAGTAACTAAGAGCCAAGAAGGGTAAGGGTTTGGCCCAAAATTGCACAGCAAATTTATCTTATAGATAATCCAATGAGGGGGACCCAGGAGTTTTCATCCTTGAGGATTTCATGTCATCTCTTCTGAAAATCCACCAGCAGTAACCAAGTTCGAGGTAATATAGGAAAGTCAAAGACTAACGTGGGACATCAGGAAGGCTTCACAGAGGTGTCATTTGATCTGAGCCTTGAAGGATGGCTCACGGACTTGTGATTTCAGAATGGGGGAGAGCATAGCAGGCAATGGTGGAACATGTGGGCTATTGTCCACAAGTGAAAGAGGCTGAGAAATGAGCACAGGCTTTGGGAAGAAAGCAGTGGAGAATGGCGAGCGATTGAAAGGTGAATTGAAGCTAGATCACAGTGGACTTTGCATGCCAAGCTGAGTACCGGGATTTTTACACTGTGGGCAATGGAAAGCCACTGAAAATATTGGAGTAGAAGGTATGCAACGATGACCTCTGTGCTTAATAGGAAGGTTACTGAGGCTGCTTGTGGAGAAACAAGGGGAGGGAAATTATGGGGGAAGAAAACCACTGTCAGAATAGTCTGGGTGAAAGATACACATGATGTCATGGATGAGGACAGGTTGAGAGGGTGGGAGGAGGGAATGGAGACCACCTTAGAGCCAGGCAACATCACAGGGATTGATAATGTTCTTATCCTTAAAACAAGGGATATTATCTTGGTTTGAGTTTCTCTAGAACTAGACCTTAAGAAAATTTTTGAATATAGTTTATTTGGAAGATGATCTTAGGGAATTACAGGAAGGGTGTGGGGAAATCAGGCAGGAAAGGGAAGATAGCCCAAAAAAGGAAATTATATCAAGCCGGTTATCCCTGTGGGCAACTGAAGGTCAATCTTGCTGGAGGTCTCTGGGAAGACAGTGGAAAACACACATTTCTGAGTTAATTTTTGAAGGGCAAAGGAGTAGGGGGTATTTATCCACTGACTCACACGAGTCATTCTTTGAGGGTTGCTCCTGGGAGCATTTACTCTGATACTTTTGGAATGCCCCACATGCAGGAGCAGGCTCTGCAGCCAGAAAAAAGCCCTCAGGTATAAGAGTTTCAGGTGCTTGCAACTGGAAGCTACCAGGTAGCTGTGTAGGAAAACGATGAGTACCTGTAAGATGAGGCAAGGCACTGATAGTATCTGCAACACACATTCTTTACATACAAGACAAGTGAGTAGCCAAGATGGCTCCATGTCCAAAAATGACTCCATAAGTGAACCAGATAGGATATTTCTGAGGGAGGGCCCTGACAGCTGAAACGCCCAGCTTCTGTGACCCCAGGAAGGCAGAGAAGGAATCTGAAATGCAATAATATGATTCTGTCAATTTTTGCCTTATATGTTTCGATGCCAAGTTATAAGGTGCATACAAATGTAAAATTACTAGCTTCCTAGTGAATTAAATTTTGTATCATTGTGAAGTAATCTCTATATCTAGTACTGCTTTAAAACCTAGTCTTATTTTAGTATAGCTCTATTCGTTTTTTGCTTTTGTTACTGTCATAAGTTATATCTTTTCTCATCCTTTCTCATTCTTTCTCCCTATATTTTAAGTATCTCCATATAAATAGTGTAGAGTTGAATTTTATGTCTTATCCAAGACAAGTCTGAAAATCTGAAAAATTTTGCCTTTTAATGGGAACATTTAGTCATTTTACATACAAGATTATTTTTATATTTGGGTTTAAATTTACCATCTTACTAAGTGCTTTTGTATATCTCCTACCTGATCTGTTCCTTTTTCTCTCCTTCCTTTGCCTCCTGCTAAAATTATTTTACTCGGCTATCCTCCTCTATTAATTTAGAAGTTATTCACCCTTTTACAGTTGTGTTTGTTTTTTTTTTTTTTAATTTTAGAGGGAGAGAGTGTGTGAGCTGGGAAGACGGGCAGAGGGAGAGAGAGAGAGAGAGAGAGAGAGAGAATCCCAAGCCAGCTCCACACTTAGTGTGGAGCCCAACATGGAGGTCAACCCCACAACCCTGGGATCATGACCTGGCCCAAATCCAAGAGTCAGCAGTCAACTGACTGAGCACACCCAGGGTGTAAAAGTGCCCACCCTTTTACAGTTTTTTTAGAAACTACACAGAGATTACAGCATGCATTCTTAACAAATCCTAATATTAAATGATTTTTTTTACTCTCTTCCCCCAAAATATAGGGAAGGACCTTAGGACCTTAACTCCCCAAACACGGTTATATTATTCTTTTCCTTTTCTTTTTTTTTTTTTAAGTTTATTTATCTATTGAGAGAGAAAGAGAGAGAACAAGACGGGGAGGGGCAGAGAGAGAGGGAGACAGAGGATCTGAAGTGGGCTCTGTGCTGACAGCAGTGAGCCCAGTGTGGGTCTCGAACTCAGAAACCATGAGATCGTGACCTTAGCTGAAGTCTGACACTTAACCAACTGAGCCACTCAGGCGCGCTGTTACTATTTTTCTATAATAATATAATATAGCCAATATCATTTTATATGTATCCATATGTTTACCACTTCCAATAGTGTTTATTCCTTTCTGCATCTCTGACCTTCCACTTGAGATTATTTCCTTCTTTCTGAAAAATATCCTATAAATGTGGGTCTGCTGGCGATTCATTCTATTAGTCTGAAAATGTATATATTTCATCTTTGCTCTTGAATAATCCAGAGGGGCATTGAATAATAAGATGACTGCTGTTTTCTTTCAGCCCTCTGAAGAATTCTATTGACTTCTGGCTTCCATTGTTCTCATTGAGCAATCAGCTATTTATCTAATTGTTGCCCCTTGGAAGATAATCTATGTTTTTGCCTGTTTTTAAAATCTTCTCATTATCTTTGATTTTCAGTGTTTAGTTCTACTCTATTGGAAAAGAGGTACTTTTTAGTCTTACTCTATCAGATGTAGATTCCTTTTGACCTACTCTGATTTAGATTCCTAGGGCTTATTGAACATATGGATTGATATCTTTCATCCGTTTTTGAAAGATCTCAGCATCATCCTGTCATATGTTGCTTCTGTGCCATTCTTTTCAACTTTCTCACCATTTTATGGGGTCTCTTAGGCTGTCTTCTGTATTTTCCATCCTATTACCTTTCCATGCTTCATTCTGGATTTTTTTTTTCTCACCTAGCTTCTAATTAACTAATTCTTTTTTTTTTAGAGCTAATTACTAAATCTTTGTTCAATTTTGTCTAATATGCTGCTGAACCTATCCTTTGAATTCTCAGTGCCAGGTATTTTAATTTTCAATTCTAGAATTTCCATTTAGAAAAAAGCCAGTTTCAATTCCCTGCCCAAATTCTTAATCAAGTCTTTTATCTCCTTGGTCATGCTAAGTGTTGTATTTCCAAAAAAAA
Organism: Panthera uncia; assembly: GCF_023721935.1. Classification (NCBI taxonomy): domain Eukaryota; kingdom Metazoa; phylum Chordata; class Mammalia; order Carnivora; family Felidae; genus Panthera; species Panthera uncia. The sequence continues at coordinate 34,866 of NW_026058392.1, forward strand.
TTTTTTTTTTAATTTTTTTTAACGTTTATTTATTTTTGAGACAGAGAGAGACAGAGCATGAACAGGGGAGGGGCAGAGAGAGAGGGAGACACAGAATCCGAAACAGGCTCCAGGCTCTGAGCTGTCAGCACAGAGCCCGACGCGGGGCTCGAACCCACGGACCGTGAGATCATGACCTGAGCCGAAGTCGGACGCTTAACCGACCAAGCCACCCAGGCACCCCTCCAAAAAAAAAAATTTAAATCTGTATGCATAACTTCAACATCTAGATAGAATGTTTGAGAAATACACACACACACACACACACACACACATATACACATATGTATATATGTATATATATATGCATATATGTATATGTATGTATATATGTATATATATGTGTGTGTATATATGTATGTATATATATATGTGTGTGTGTGCGTGTGCGTGTATCTTTTTTAATATATTTTCTCATGGTTTTCATGTTTAGTATATTTTCATCATGTGTCTGATTTGGGGGTCTCAATTCTGTTTTTAATGTTTGTTTTTTGTGGGGTTTTGCTATTTTTATGGGTATCCCCTGGACACAGTAGTTGCAAAATCATTTGTAGAAATGATCTGACAACACCAGGATGCTATCTTCTTCCGGAGAGGATTTACAGTAGCCTGAGGGCACTGGCAACACTGGATCACTTTAATCCGATTTCAGGAACTGCGATGAGTCAAAGCAGATCTGTAGCCCCTGTGAGAACCTGTCTACTTCTGGTTCATCCAGACTCTTCAGGTGCAGCCCTCTGGGGTCCTAACCCAAAACAAGAGGGTTCAGCAAACACTCCTCTTGGTAGGCCTTATCTCTCATCCCCAGGAGACCCTCAAAAGTCCTGATCATTCTTTCTGCCTCTCAGTTGCTTCCCCCATTCCCAAAGGAAAAGCACTTCGGAAGCCAGGCTCACCTCCCTAGCCTCAGTCCCCTCCACATCCTAGCCTGACAATTCCCCACTACCTTATTTATATTATCAGTGCTCAGATGCCTCAGTTTGTTGTTTGGTTTTCTTTTTTATTTTCTTTTTTTTATTATTTTTTAAAATATTTATTTATTTTTGAGAGAGACAGAGCACGAGGGGGGAGGGGCAGAGAGAGGAGACCCAGAATCCGAAGCAGGCTCCAGGCTCTGAGCTGTCAGCACAGAGCCCGACACAGGGCTCGAACTCACGGACTGTGAGATCATGACCCGAGCTGAAATCAGGTGCTTAACCGGCCGAGCCACCCAGGTGCCCCTGTTGTTTGGTTTTCATTTTTGTTTTTTTGTTTTTGTTTTTTAATACATAGCTTTTCTTTCCTTTTTTTTAAGTTTATTTATTTATTTTGGGAGAGAGAATACAAGCAGAGGAGGGCCAGAGAGAGTGGGAGAGAGAAAGAGAATCCCAAGCAGGCTCTGCACTATCAGCACAGAGACCAATGCGGGGCTCAAACTCACGAAATCTTGAGATCACAACCAGAGCTGAAATCAAGAGTCAGATGCTTAACCGACTGAGCCGCCCAGGTGCTCCAATACACAGCTTTCCTAGTTGCCATCAGCAGGAAGGTTAATCCATATGACCTAGTCTGCTATTTCTGAAAGCAAGTGTGTGGGAAGTTTCTAAGACATTTTCAACAGTGTTAAAAAAGGTGTGGTTTTTTTCTTTTTAAGCCAACAGTTTATACGAACAGATCAGCATGTTACGGATTGTCATAACAGAGTTTATTTTTCCCAGTTAAAAAAAAAAAAAAGACCCAAGATTTATATAATTTATTGGCTTTAATA